>NW_010140565.1:0-33913 GCF_000699245.1 Pterocles gutturalis | reverse complement strand
TACCCCCCCAACCCTTCCCACACCCTTTCCCCCTCTTTCCTGGGAGGGCTGGGGCCAAAGTGATGAAGAGGAAGATGCGAACCCCGGCTGGCACAGCTCTCCACGATGGGTTCTGGCCGCCGAAGGGACGAGCGAGTCTGGTGCTGCCACAGGGGCGAAGCAGACCGTGCGCTTCCAGTCCCTCAGTCCCGGCGTGCCCCTGTTACTGGCACCCGACATCCGACGGGTTGCGTTGGCCTTAGGGAAGGCCTTCGCTTTCGCTTCCTCTGCCTTTCCGGTGCCTCTTCACTTTTACATCCTCATCTTCCTCCTGCGGGGATTTGCTTTTCCTTTTCCCAACCCGGGGTGTCCGGGGTGGAGGAAGAGGGGGTGGAGGTGGAGGAGGAGGGAGAGGAGGTGGCGGAGGTGGTGTCTCTCGAGCCATGTGTATGACAGCCTCGATGGTGGCCATGATCGTATCTTGAGTGGCTGCTTGTTCCAACATCAAAGGGTTGAGTGTCGGTCTCTGACCTCTTTTGCTGGGAAGGTCAATGCATTTTTCCAGAACGGGCATTTGGTCTCTGGAGTCTTCGTCAAAGGAGAGGGGTTGCTTCCGAGGACGCCCCCTTCGCTTCTTGACAAAGTTATTGCCTGTCTTTGATTGTCTCTGCAGCCTCTTGGCTTTCAGGATCTTGTTCACGTGATCCAGGTTCTTCTTCGTGGACAGGATCTTGGTGTAGTTGCACATCTTGCGCACCTCGCACTGGATTGCTTCGATTTCACGGCGCTTGAACCTTTTTTTCAGTGGTGGACTGGCTGTTGGGAGAAGAAAGGGAGAGAAACAGGGGTAGGTCAAAGAACAATGCATGGAAACCCTCCTTTGCCTGCTTTCAGTGTCATGAAGAGTAGATGCCTTCAAGCCCAGTAGGCTGAATATGACTGCTGAAGAAGCGATGGCTGTGAGAAAGGACTCTGCATAGACAAGCAACTAAAAAAAAAAAAAGATAATTTATTACAGTCCCAGAAGAATTGCTGTTACCTCCCTTTTTACTGTCCTAGATGAAAACGCATCTTTGGCTATAAAGTAGTCCTTGGAGATTTCTCTCCATCTCTCCCCTTTTCTAAAGCAACAAAGCTTTTCTACAGCAACACTTTACTATGGGTTTCCTTCACTCTCCTTTCTAAACCTCTACTGAGAGGGAAGGAAGGGCTGTTTAGCATAGCTGTCATATTGGCCTACCATTAAACTTTCTATGCCTGAAACATATACCCCTGCTGTCTTCATCCCAGCCTTTAATTCTTGCCATGGGTTCCAGTTAGTGTGAAAAGTGTTTGTTACTGAAACCAGCATTAACCCTGCTTAGGCTTCTTTACTATTATCTCTGCAGATACTAGTTGAAAGTACTCAGTCATATAACTGACTTTAATGGTCCCCAAAGTAAGCTTACTCCTGGTTCAGATCACTTACTTTAGATCTGAATGAAGTCCAAAGTAGTTAAGTCTCTTGCCAAGGTCATGTTGTGAGTCATTATCAGAGCTGGAAAGAGTACCCAGCATTTCTTGGCTCCTGGACCTTTCCTAAGGACACAAGACCTTGCTCATTTTTCTTTAATTTTCTCATTGTCCTTTACTGAATGTGGCATCTGTTCAGAGTTCAGGATTTGCACATGGATTATAAGTAACTACCCCTTTGTGAGAGAAACAGAATGTATTAATTCTGCTATTGCAATGACTAGTGCTTCCTTTCACTCCTAACATATCTGTTCTGCACTGGTGGAAAAAGAAATGATGGAGTTCAGGATTTCTTTTTCAGTAAAGAATAAAACATCCCACTAAATTAACCTCAGCCCACATCTACTTGCAAACTTAATTTACACCTGACTGTCAAGCAGTCATTTGCGTTGGAAATCCTTGAAGTTTCCAGAGCAGCCAAGATTTCGAGAAAAGGTTCATTTGAGGGTTATCACTCCCTTCACGGCTAACAGGCTAATCTGCTAGCAGTACTTTAAATAAAGTTGCTATTGTAGCATTTTTCTGTAGATAACCGGGAGCCGTCAAGTGGTAGAATCTCTTCTTGCTCGCTATGGGCTGCGACAGACTCAGCATACAAACCTCACTCACTGTCCTCCCCTCTTGGAGAATATAAATTATTGGCTCTTACACCACCATGTTGCTTGGATTCAGCAAAGAGCTTTGCGTAAACAAACCCAAGCTACAATGCAAGTAGGAGTGAGTCATAAACAAAACATAGACATATGCTCTCTTATAAATAAAGACCTGGATGGCCAACTTCCCAAAGTCTGGTTTTCATTAATTACAAAACAAAATGTATTTTCCATATGTAACCCACTCCCCACACCAAAAAGAAAAAAAAATAAAACCCACTCGCAGTTTGTGATTCACAGAAGACAAAAGAAAAGAGGAACACAGTCATTTTTGGTACCAAAGAAAAAGAGAAAGGAAATGAAACATCCAAGTTGCTCAGGAGAAGCTAATTCGTTGCACAAAATTCCCCTGAAGTAGGTCACCCCTAAAAAGTGTGTATGCAAGAGCACTAAGGGCAAATGACAGAGATCTCTTTCACAGTCATCTGATCAAAAAAAAAAAAAAAAGGTTAGATTCCCATCACATGAAATGGTTACTCATCTGGCCTCACTGGTGATTGACACAAGTAGTCCCAACAATTCCAGCCTTAAGCATTCGACTTCTTTGAGTCCCTCCCAGATCCTGAGAGTAGCTTCAAGACAGAAGATTTAAGTAGTCAAACATTTTGCACACTCTTTGTATTCACTGTCCACTTTTTGCTTTTTATTGCTATTGTGAGGGCACATTTTTGAGACTTTAAAAAAAAAAAAATTCTCTATTCAAGATGCAATTGTTTTCCAGAAAGTAAACCTGAAATTTTTCAGTTGATGATGGAAACCTTGAAGATGGGAATTTTAGCAAAAATATAGGAAAAATGGCAAGGTTCATGCTGAAATCAGAAGATTTGGCATCGCTCTTAACTTTCATCGGAAAGAAAGTGAAGCCAAAGGACAGGAAACTAATTTGACATAAAGCATTAGCTAAGTATCTGCAAAGATTTTATGACTTTACTGAGATTTATCTGAAGTTGATTGTTTCTGCAGCTTAGTATTACCACCCAGTCACAGTGAATGGAAATCTGGTTTGTATGCTCAGTGGAGCTTCTAAACCAGGAACTCAACGCAATTTAAGGTGACCATGGACACCCTGATACTGGTTAAAGAAGCTGCAGGTCTCCTGTCCATCCTGCCAATTCCAATGGGAGTCTTAGGCACCCAACAGGTCCAGGTCATGCAGACTGTGCCTGAGTGGAGCAAAGTAGGGATCTGCTTTTTCTGCTAAACTGCCCATTGCTCCGAAACTCACTGATATGCAGACAGTTATGGGTAGATATCCACACTATAAGCAAATCTATAAGCTGAACACCACTCTCAGCATCTTCCTTCACGTTGTTTAGATACTTTCTTGCCCTTCTAAAACTTGCAGTTCATTTCCTTTTGGACTGAAACTCATTTTCTCATTTAGAAAAAAACTTCAATGTTGTTCTGTGCTGACTTACTGCACTGATTTTCTTTCTTAAATGCTTTGGGGTGTTTATTAATTTCTCAAGAAGCTTGTTAGAAGCTACTAATAATGCTTTTGCTTTTCTTTGGAGCAAACCTCTGAACTTACAAGCTCTAGAAAGTATTTGAGTTGTGTTACACTGTCTGCCAATAGTCAGAATGCATGTACTGAATAAGTAATGTGCTTTCAAATCAAGCTTTTTAGAGGAGATATTAGGAAACCCAATATTATTTTGACTGTTGAGAGTCAGGGACATCTGATTCTACATTTGGAGTATGGAGACTATGCGGAAGAGAGCCTGATGGATCTGCAGGGGGAAGATTTGATGAGGTGTGCATATGACAAAATATCAGGGAGATCTGCCAAAATAAACCACTGTTGAAGAGGGAGTGATTAGGTGTTATCAACTCATCTGGAAGCTCTTGCCGAGCAATCTTTGATATAAAATATTTTGCTCTATTTCCATGTGATATACTGCTCTGCTGAAAAAGAAAAGCTAAGTACTAATCTTTTCCATTTTATCCAGACAGATCCTGCCCAGCCCCGGACCTAAGTTCATCTGCATTGCTTTGAGGCTTTGTTGTTCTCCTCCTGCACGTGTTTTGCTGCTTGCAGGTGGAAATCTTGCTTTGGAAGGAAGACTGCCATCTTACTTCATCTGGTGGAGTTCACCTAAAAGGGGTTGAAATACTGTAGGAGGTGTGAAATAGTAACACTATCTCTGCACACAGGTGTATGAAAAAGGGAATACGCTCCTACAAAGATGATACAATGTGATGGCAACCTCCAGCGGATGGGGATGTATGGGGGGGACACTTTTTTGCCTGGGCACAGTTATCTCCTTACACCTCTCCAGGCTGCATGGGCACGTGTTGCCTCTGTGAGAGCCTGAAGCTACTGGGCACAATCCAGCCCAGAGTGAAAAGAAACTAGAAATACTTGATGCACACATTTAAAATGAGGCACATGGGGGGGCGGGGCTGGTGTTTCTTCCCTCCCCGAGGTAAACAGCTGCAATGAGGCTCCATCTCATAGACACAGACAAATTGAAATGGCCACAGGCCATGCCGGGAAACCACAGAGGATTGATATGATGTTGGAAACAGCTTCTGGGCAGAGAGAAATCTCTACCAAAAATATAGATATTTCCCAGGGCAGCTTAAAGCAGGTTGGAGAACTCTAACACAGTGGTGCTGACTAAGGAGGTGAGCCCACGTAGATCAGACCCCTTGGAAGTTCTCCACCACTCCCTGAACTTTATTTTGGATGGTTTTGTTACATCCGCAGCCCTAAAGACCATTCTTACTGCTTGTCATTCTCCATACCTTTGGAGTTGCCTGAGGGCACTTGCAAGAACACTGCACAAAGAAGACCGTTTGCTCAACAGCTGGGCTCGGTTTGTCAACTTGGTTTGAATGGAGGAATTTTCAAAGAGCTCCCTATTAATTACAGGAAACCCATAGCACTGTCCTTTTTTCCCATTAACACAATTTCTTTCAGTTTTCACTAAATTATTTCAACATCTGGGCTACAGATAAAGCAACAATTTAATTAGACTTCTGGAAATGGAAGGAATGAACTATGCAGTCAAGCATACACTTTCATCTTGAAACTGATCATAAAATATTTGTGTGCTTTCATTCTCCACTGCCTTAAAAATCTGTCCTGAGTTTATATATAAGAAAGTATTAAAAGCTAAACAGAAAATCCTGATTTTTTTTTAATGTAAAAAAAAAATCTTTAGAGAGGCTACTTTACAGCACAGATCCCTTGTTTTCACTATTTATTCAGGAAATGAGAGGAAAATCAAAAGGAGTGCACTGAAACAGCACTTTCAATTGCATAATTATTTTCGTAACTACTCCACAACTCAGTAATAAAAATACATTTTTTGTGAATGTGGAACGAAAGGTTTGACAAGACTATGAAACTCCTAATGGCTGCATGTAGGGTAATGTGCTGTGGGTTCCCCATTCACTGGAATTTAAGACACAATGCAAGATTAACTTCTCTATCCAAGCCCAAGAAAAGGCATGATGATGCCTGAACGACTTGGCTCAATTTCTGACTGTATAAAGCTATCACCCTTCTGATCTGATTCAAAATAGAAGCACAAAATGTAAGTTGATTGAAAAACATGGTATTCTGACTTATTTATTCTGATTTATTTTAAATCACCGTTCATTGCCCCAGACAATTTCACATTTGCAAGACAGAATATTATGCTAAAATCACTGAAGTATGCAGAAAGTAATCTCAGCTGCTCCTTAGCTATTCACTGTGTATTCAGCATGTTCGTGCTACAGGGATGGGAACATTCAAATAAATGAGCAACGGGGCTGAGAAAGGAACCCAAGAGTCTTGCTTTAGAGTCCCCTGCTAGACCATACGGGCTGGTGTTACTTGCGTCCTCATTACTGCACAAGTAGTGGTATGTGAATAAAATAGATTTGATATGCCAAGATACGATCATGACGAGAAAGTGTTAGAAAAATTACAGACTGATTATCACATTAGATATGCACATTTTCAGCTCCTTCTCCAATTGGGAAGAGCAGTACAGGCACACATTGTTCGGTGTGGTGCCAGAAAGAAGAAGACGGGGAAGAAACAGAGGGGATGGAGGGAAACAACATTACCTGCTTCAGATGTTGCTGTTGATGAAGGTAGGAGAGATAATACTGGAGTCGGCATTGCAACACTGTCAACAGCTGCTGGTTTCCTTCTGGTCATCACATTACAGGCAGAACTTTCCATTTTACTATGAAGTGAAGTCTGGTCTGCTTTTAAGTGGGGACCTGCAACTCCTGGGGAAGGGAACAAAAATTTGGATGAATACCGATAAAGCAACAGGTGTGGGAAATATCTGGGAGAGTTGCTGTCCCTGCTAGCTGGACATGTTTCCGTATTTCCCTGTGTATGTGCCTGTAATGTGGTCTTGATCCTAGCAAGGATCATCATTGTTATTTGTTTTTGATAATTTTGCTTAAGGATGTACCATTACTGATCTCTATAAAAAATGGAAAACCACCATAATGATTACACATTACTACTTTTTCTTCTCCAAGCAAACTTCTGTAATGACCTGACTCAGTGGGTGTTTCATCTGAGTAAGGAGCAGGCATCAGGAACAGTCTCAATATGTAATTCCCTGTCTAAAGCACATTACATTTATTTTCTAGGAATTCCCTTCCTAATGAAAATTTACCTTACAACTCACCAAAGAGCTGGGTATTATAAAAAAAGAGCAGTTTGTCATAGATTTTTCTACCTAGGGATTAAAATTCAGAATGAATGAGTGGTAGAAATATCCCAAAGAGGTCAAATAACCCAGAAAAAATGAAAGTCATGCACTCAGAGATGGTGAATTCCTTCTTTAACAATGTTTCTCAAACTCTCTTATGATTCAAATCCATTTTGCTTGTACATTTGTCAAATCTAAACTGCTGTGACTGAAATTTTACATATTAGGTACCTGCCCAATACACCTCAATGCGCATGTACCCATTTATATGAAATATTTGTGTGAATTCATGTGTGTGTATACATACTGCATATACATCTATAAGTACATTAATTTACCAAGAGGAAAGGCAACTAAAATTTCTCAATCACTTTTTCCAATAAGACTGGGAGGTTTTTTGCCCATTTTATAAAACTCTTAGCAGTTGCTGTTTTTAATCCAGTAGCCCCACGTTCATGAGAACGGATAAAAAGTCTGGCAGGGTGAGGACTCTGTGTTGTGTCTTCGCCAGCTTATGAAAACCTCTCACAGTCTCTGTGATGCTGGGCTTCAACATATCAAGGACATACAGTCATTTTTCCAAGGTCACCCTTCATAAATTCCTTCTCTTTCCAAATCTCCACATGCACATGGGCCTCAGATAAAATGTATCAGACTTTGGCAATTAAATTACATGAAGATTCAGAAATTACAGAGCAGCTGAGATTGGAAGTCTCCTCTTGAGATCAGTTAGTCCCCTCCGACCTGCTCAAGCAGGGTCAGCTAGAGCAGGCTGCCCTGAGCTATGGTCAAGTTTTGAATATCTCCAAGGAGAGAGACTCCACAACCTCTCTTGGTGACCTGTTCAAGAGCTCAGTCAACCTCACAGTAAAAATGTGTTTTGGAATGTTCAGACATAACCTTCTGTGTTTCATTTTGGGTCCACTGCCTCTTGTCCTGTCAGTGGGCACCACTGAGAAGAATCTAGCTCCATCTTCTTTACTGTCCCCCATCAGATACTTATACACATGGACACGATCTCCCTGAGCATTCTCTTCTCCAGGCTGAACAGTCACAGCTGTCTCAGCCTTTCCTCATAGGGGAGATACTCCAGACCCTGAATCAACTTTGTGGCCTTTCATTGGACTCTCTCCCATATATCCATGTCTCGAGGAGCCCAGAACTAGACTCCAGATGTGGCCTCACCAGTGCTGAATAAATGGGAATGATCCCCTTCCTTGATCTGCTGGCAATGCTTCTCCTAATGCAACCCAGGAAGCTGATGTCCTTCTTTGCTGCAAGGGCACATTGCTGGATCACAGTCAACTTGGTGTCCACCAGGACCCCCAGGGCCTTTTCTGTCAAGCTGCTTTCCAGCTGCTCAGCCCCCAACAGGCACTGGTGCATGGGGCTACTCCTCCCCAGGTGCAGGACTTTGCAACTGTCCTTGTTGAACTACACGAATTTCCCATTAGTCCATTTCTCCAGCCTGTCAAGGTCCCTCTGGATGACAGCATGACCCTGTGTCATATCAACCGCTCCTCCCAGTTTTGTATCTTCTCCAAATTTGCTGAGGGTGCGCTCTACCACATCACCCAGGTCATTAATTAACATGTTAAGTAGTTTTTGGCCCCAGTAGCAACACCTTGGGTGAACCACTAGTGACTGGACTCTAGCTGGACTTTGTGGCACTGATCACAACCCTTTGACCCTGGCAGTTAAGCCAGTTTCCAGCCCATTTATCTAGTCTGTGTTTCCTCAGTTCGTCTACGTGGTTGTAAGACACTGTTAAAAGACCTACTGAAGTCAAGATAAGCAACATCAGGTTCATTAGGAATGATTTTCCCTTCACAAATCTATGTTGACTACCCCTGATCACCTTCTTGTCCTTCATATGTTTGGAAATTCTTTCCAGGATTATTTGCTCCATCACCTTCACAGGGATTAGGAGGAGACTGGCCAGCCTATTGCTCCCTGGGTCTTCCTTCTTGCCCTTATTGGATTGACATTTGCTCTCTTCTGGTCTTCAGGATCCTCTACTGATCACCATGACCTTTCAAAAATAATCAAGACTGGCTTCACAAGCTCCTTCAGCACTTTTGGGTGCATCTTGACAAGTCCCATGAAGTTATGTATGTCCAGTTTGTTTAACTGTTCTCTTACTGGATCCTCCTCCATCAAAAGTAAGTCTCCTTTCCTCATCAGTCTCAGGGGACTGGGATTCCTCAAGGCTAGTCTCACCAGTAAAGATCAAGGCAAAGAAGACAACGAGTTCCCTGGTCTTTTGCAACCAGGGTCCGTGCCCCATTCAGCAGTGGGCTCACATATTCCCTAGGCTTCTTTTTGATGCTTATGTACCTGTAGAAATATTTCTGTTTGCCTTTTGGCTTCTTAAGCCCACCCCTGCATTCTTGGACACTGTCTCAATTATTTCTCTGGGTTTGTTCCTCTTTTTTTCTTCCTTTTTTATGTCTGATATTACTCAGGAACTCCTTGGTCATTCATGCAACTCTCCTGCCACCTTTGCTTGACTTGATTTGCTGCTCAGATTTGCTTTGGTATATCTCCCCAATTTCCCTGATCCAAGCCCTAGGCCAGCAGCAAACCTCCCTGGACAGCAGATCAGGCCAGCAGATGGGACTTTCGGTCCACTGGATAGCACCTGGTAGCTCCTCAAAGAGCTCCCACAAGTATCTTGATACCTTTCCCAGAAGATCAAGAAGATCTTGAAGATCCAGAAACTGCTGCACAAACTTAAGAGTCATAGAATGGTTTGGGATAGAAGGGACCTAGGTGATCATCTAGTTCCAACCCCCCTGTTATGGGCAGGGACACCTTCCACTAGCCCAGGTTGCTCAAAGCCTCATCCAGCTTGGACTTGGTGAGAGGAGTCTGAAAGATGGGGCTACAGAGTGGGCCAGTCTGGGACAGGAGTCCTGATGAACCTGTGACCTGATATCAACCTATGGACTTAATGGAGGAGAACGGGTCTGAGTGCAGAAATAGGCAGGAGCGAGACAGAATTACAGGTTATGGCTTGGTGGAGATACGCAGAGGAGTCTCTGCCTATTAGACCACACATCCTTCCAGAGCTTCAAGTATTAAGCATCTCAAATTGTATCCATTCAACTTCAATCTCTCTCTACTCAGCTTCTCTATTGCAAATGAGAACAATAATATACCCCTCATCTCGAGAGCAGTGCTGCAAAAATAAAATTATCAACATTCATGAAACATTCATCTATTCACACTAAGGCTTAGAAATGTGGAATAAATGAGACTTGATGTCACATGCTGAATAGTGAGAGGAAAATTAAACTACCAAGTAACTGTTCATTAGGTGAGCGCTATACGTTGAATAAAGCAGTGTCCCGTAGAATAAACGGAATATTTGACTAGGTAATTATGCCTATGGGATCACAGCAGTATGGACCGTGCATATGCAAAACTGAGGTTTCACCACTCCATAGTGCTCGAATTTAAGCCTGCACATCATTTATTCATGAATGCAGTTTGTGCACAAGAAATGTGCATGTGTGGGTGTAGGTATCAATGCACATACACATACATGCATGTGCATATGGTACATAATAATGCTAACAACCTCATAGATTCAGCATCTGGTTCTAATTAAGCTGAAGGGCCTATATAAAGAGCCATATGAAAACATGCAGCTGTAACCTGTTGACCTCTATTGATAAAAAAAAAAAAAAAGTCTCTGTGAAGCTGTGCTTCAACATATCAAGGGACAGTCATTCATTTTTTTTCAAAGGTAATCCCTCACAAACCACTTATCCTCTCAAGTCTCTACCTGCACACAGTGTTTGCATTAGGGACCTTGATTTATGGATTCCCACTCCTTGGATGGAGAGGCCGACTTCCTGTTGCCGTGGTTACTTGGATCTTGGTTCAAGGTTAAACTACTCCCAAATCAAAATCAGTGGCAGGCACAGCATCTAACAGCCAGGTTATTGACTACCCTAGGATGCTTAAAGGTCAAAGACCAAAGTGTTGCTTACTGCCTTTGGGGGTGAGTCAATATTTTTATTCTGTTTCTTCTGAAGAAGTAGTTGCTGCTCAATTACCACCTATCGGGTTTAGCAAGGTCACACAAATCATCGAGGAAAATCCTCCTCCTACAGAAGAGATACAAACGTAATGAATTACTTCAAAGTCCACGCAGCCCAATTGCAGCTCATCGCCGGTGAATCATGGGTTCAGCCATCTGTCTTGTGTTTTAGGCACTTGTTTCTTCAACCTATATCATTCACCTCACTGAAATTCCCATCTAAATTGAGGGACAGGAGTAATTTACAGATCTGGAGAAGGCAATAAGGAAGAACCATCAGGTTTCTTTCACTGATATCAAAATGCAGAGACTCAGAGACACCATTGGAAACCCACAGAGATGCAGCCATTTGCTCACAAGCCTGTGATTCACACTGTAGTAGTGGGAGGTCTGTCCCTTGAGTGGATGGACGTGCTGGCATGGTATCATCATCTTTTGCTGGGTTTTTTCTTCTCATTTGGGGTGCTCTGCCCAGAAGGCTGTATGTAAGAGAATCATAGAATGGAAGGGTTGGAAGGGACCTTAAAGATCATCTGGTTCCAACCCCCCTGCCATGGGCAGGGACACCTCCCACTAGCCCAGGTTGCTCAAAGCCTCATCCAGCCTGGCCTTGAACCCCTCCAGGGATGGGGCATCCACAGCTTCTCTGGGCAACCTGGGCCACTGCCTCACCACCCTCACAGGAAAAAAACCTCTTCCTAATGTCTCATCTAAATCTCCCCTCTTTCAACTTAAAACCATTTCCCCTCGTCCTACCACTCCACTCCCTAATCAAGAGTGCCTCCCCATCTCTCCTGTAGCCTCCTTTCAGCACTGGAAGGCTGCTACAATGTCTCCCCGGAGCCTTCTCTTCTGTAGAATCCCCCAGTTCAACCCATCTTTGAATCAGGTGAAAATAAGTCATCTGCAACACCATCACAGGGGCTCATAGTTAAAATTCACACGCACTTTCCAATATATTTTATTCTTTGCTGCTGCTTTAGAGAGAGAACGAGATCATGTATACAGGTGGTCTGATTCAGACCTTATTCACCTCCTGTCTGTTGATCTTTTTGCATTTCCTCCCAAGTAGAGCCCGCTTCATCCCATGAAAGACCCATTCCTTAACTTTCCCGAGTCCTGCCGATAGCGCAGACAACACCACGTGCACATGCAAGTGAGCAACAGACGGCAAAGCTGGGAGGAAATCAATCATTATTTCTTTAATGAGGGAGGGCAAAAGGAAAGGACAGCTTCAAAAGCCAGGGCACACATGAAGGAGATTATAAAGAGCTTAAACCCAATGGTGGCATGATTAGAAATAAATGATCGTAATGATCAGAAGTAAAAGGGTGAATCCAGAGAAGCACCATTCTAGTTCAAGGCTGTGTATGGGGGAGCACAACACTGATGTGAAACTGGCCTATATTTCTTAAAAATGTATGGGTCCCTTGATACTTTGGATAAAAAACTGGCATTCTTCATTCTAGGCAACTTACGAGTTCTGACTGATAATTAATACATTCATTTTAAAGGCCTAGTCACTATTGTTGTTGTTATTAAGTACTTACGTTGCACATAATGTGGTCTAGCTCCATTGTGCTAGGCTTCATGCAAACGGATTAATTAACTATCCTTGCTCTACTGTTAAATCACGCTCACTCTGCTTATTGCGTTCATCTGTTTTCTCTCCTCTTGTGTTTATATGGAAAGGTTTTTGGACAATAACCCCCTTTTTTTTTTTTTTTTTTTTCATTTGTGTACAACATTTAGCACAATGAGTACCCAGGCTGGAACTCTAAGTGCCAGTTCAAAAGAGATAATAAATGTTAATTTGCCATTGAAAAAATCAGAGAAAATCAGCTGATAAAAATTGATCTCAGTGAAGCTTCTGCTAGGGAAGATTTTTCTTTGGAGAGTTCATTACATTGGATTTTGTACTCCCCACAGATTTCTGGAAATCCAAGGCTGTACTTAAATTGTTTACGCATCTGACCATTGTTATCGGAAAACTCTCACAGATTATTTTTCTCACAGTCTCCTTGCACAATGTAGTTATGTGATGCAGCTGTACAGCAATGCACATCTAAACATTTAGTCATCGTATTTGCATTTTGATAACTCCTCCGTTTTGAATAAAGAACCAGAAGAATCCTTATATCTGGGTGAATCTTTTCTTAAGGCTGATTTTAAATAATTCAGTCAAAAGTTTGGCATTGCACCATATTCCAGAAGGGAGAACTGAATTACTATGTGATAAATGTAGTTAAGGAAAGTAATTATTCTTCTTAAAGTAATATTATTACCTTTCTAACTTATGGAATTCATTTAACTGTCTTCTATTTGACGTGTATTATCATTTAAAAATAACTGTACTTTCAATGTACAGCACTGCTTTATGGCTTTAGGTCCTTTTATCTTCACCCCTTTTCCACCACCACATTAGAAACTTCAAATTCCACCTCTTCTGTGAGGGATTTTCTATTCTGCAGGATGTGTCCCCCTGACTAAAACCAAGTTCTTGTAGAATACAAAAAAAAAAAAAAAAAAAAAATTACTCTCATTGCCAACAGGCAAAAATTTAAGACACGGAGACTGCTTTATTTCATTCTAGCTATTTTCTTACTTTTTTTTTTTTTTTTTTTTTAAACGAGAATAGCTTTAGAGAAAGAAAGAGGGAGACAGAGAATGCCATCATTAGATAGATCTTCTGATCTTTATCTGCAGTAGCACAGTCAGAAGAGCTAATGCTATGATGATAGCTTTGAAATCTCTTAGGAATTGGATAAAGAGAAGCGATAGTGATGAACTCCCAGCTAATAAACAGAGAGTGCTTATTTCTGCAGAATGATCAATTTCCAGATGTCCTGAGGCTTGTCTGATACAGTTGATTTACTCATTCTCCCTCACTCCACTAATAAAGCTCAAGTCCAACATCAGATTAGAGAAGAGCCCGATTTCTTAAAGGAGCAGGAGGACGCCCGGCATCGTGGCACGCATAATGCTGGGAGACATCCTAATCTCTTCTGCCTCCTCCTATAACCACCAAGCTGTCTTCAACAGCTGCCTTCCTCTGCTGAAATCAGAAGCTTTACCCGCTTTGGGTTCGTACAGTAATACAGACAATTAATTTGTTATCTTGTTAGTGGAAATTTAATGCAATGATCGAAAAGAACTCGTACGTATTGTGATAAACTTGTAGTGCCTCTGGGGCACTTCTCTTCCATAGGACTCATTTCACATCCCATCCATTATGTAAATGAGATGTGGAAATAGTTGAGTTCCCCTAATGTATCTGTACACTGATGGATTGCACCAAGTCAGCCCTGTTGAAACTAATGAGGTTAAATGCATCTCGCCATTCCTTTCTACTTGGGTGAATCTCTGCGCTTGAGTTCAAGAATACATGGTGCAAGTCTTCCTCTTTACTTCTTGATGAAGATAATTGTGTTTCCTGACAGAGAGCAACTGCTGCATACCTGAAGCCTCACAAGGCATGACTTAAGCAAGCTGAGCAGCTGCTGTTGCTAAATACAGCTGTGGGCTTGTCTCTGGAGTCTTCAGATCATCTTCCACTTTTGGGAGGTGGATCCCAGGACCGCGTGGAGCTGCAGGCTGCAGGAATCTGCAGCTTACGATGACATGCAATGTTTGAAAACAAAACAGCTGTCAGCGTTATCCACGGAGAATTAAAAGTCAAGGAGGAAAGGGTAGGGAAGGATCGTTTTGCTCATCAGGATGAGTCTGAAATCATAGAATCATAGAATCATAGAATCACAGAATGGTTTGGGTTGGAAGGGACCTGAATGATCATCGAGTTCCAACCCCCTGCCATGGGCAGGGACACCTCCCACCAGCCCAGGTTGCTCAAAGCCTCATCCAGCCTGGCCTTGAACCCCTCCAGGGATGGGGCATCCACAGCTTCTCTGGGCAAATCCCCATCACCCTTCTTCCAGCTCAGAGGCTGATCAGCTGTAGTTCAGTTCAAAGGCCAACCTCCTGCCTGTTCCAAGCCTACATCTGAAGTGAATTAGAAGTCCTACAAGATTGGAGTCTTGAGCCTCGCCTTTTGGTTTTTGCTTTGGAATTGATTTTCCTGTACTGGCATGGGAAGAATCACGGATCCTCCCTCTCATTCTCTTCTTTCCTCCTGTATGTATTTCCAGCATGAAAATGGAGGGGGTCTGAGTCCGGAGACTGAGGGATAAAGGATGTTCAGCCTCAATTATCAGAGATTAAATGATGTGTGTCTGCAAGTTCATTCCTTCATGTACCCAAAGGTCAAAAATGGATTTAATGGAGTCGTTGGAAGCAGTTCATGTTCTCCAGGGACCATAACCCAAGGGGACTGTAAGACTCTTGCCTCTCCTCCAGCTTCCTGTGTGCCCTTCCCAGGACCCCAGACTTTCAAACAAACTGGGACTGGGATTTGAAAATGTCATGGAAGAAACCACCGAATTTTGTCTGTCCAGGAAGTGATGAACATGTGAAATAAGGATTTCCAGTAGCAGTTGGATCGAAGTAGAAGGACATGGTTATACGCAAGCGACAGCAATCAATAAATTTAACGAGAAGAAAAACTGACGGTTCAAAAGGGTAATTCAGAGTGAAAGGCTCCAGGATCCCAGGCCTTGTGAACACAGATTGAAGCCAAAGGCGCTTCCTAATGGGTTCAGAGTCAAAGGTTCTTCCTGCCCAGAACCTGAAACTTTCAGTGGAGCAGAAGGTTACAGTTTAGAGATGTTGGAGACTGATGGAATCAAGAGAGACAGACAGAGACTGACGGTGTTGGAGAAATTAAATTTGCCATGAAATATCTCAGCAAATGAATCATTTAACACACAGTGATGAAGAACTAAATTGTCTCACAGAGGGGGGAAAGGGGAGAAATTAAAGTCTTTGAAAGAAGTGAAATTAAAAAGAAGTGTTTCAGGGAGGATGGTGAGGTGGAAGAGCGAGCTAACGGGCTATTTTTTAAGGCATAAAAAGCCATTAGGTATGGTAGAAATAAAAAGACCTGCAGCTAGGAGCAATGAACGACCTAGAGATGAGTAGTCACACTGAGATGAGCTGTCAGAGCGGATGAGGATATGCTCACTAGGGAGGAAGGAAAGGGAAGATAGGATTTTTTGCTCAAGAACACAGCTGAGGAAAAGACAGATGGGGAAATTTCAGTCTGTAAGTAATGAGAAAAGTCAAGGGTGGTGTTTTGAGTTGTTGTTTTTCTTAACAACAGGGATGACCATTTTTAAATGTGGCAGATAGAGCAGATATCCCCTAGGCAAATGGAGCTGGGAGCAGTTCCTATTTATCACAGATTAAATGGGCCACTGACAGTTTTGGTAGGAGAGCGCTGGCATGAAGCATGGGCAGAAAAGTCAAGTTGCGAGCGAGGGGAGGACAAACGAGGCACAAGGGCTGGGCTGGCGTAATGATGGACTCATTTTTCAGGCCCATCCAGTGTACAAAAAGTGATGAAATCTAAGAGTAGCTAGCAAAAATCTTGCTGAACAAGTTCAACTAAGAGACCTTCACTGAGAAAAAAAACAGTGCAATGTTCCTCCAGAAACAGTAAGGCTTTGTTCCCTCTGCATGTGCATTCAGCAAAAGACAATGTCTGTATGATACACAAATTCAGCTGAATGTTTTTTTCTTTCTAACTGAAATATTATATTTGCATTACACCAATTTACAATGCCTGTATTAGAAAATTAAACGGTACCAGGGACGTTGCTCAAACGCAGCTACCCATCCTGTTACACGAAAGGAAAATAAGAGAACCAGGTGGGCACCCCCACCATCTAACTCCAGATAACATCTGAGCTGCTCCCCAGAGGGGTCCACACCTTCCTCCTCACTGCAGCAGCACGTGAAGGTGGCTAAGCCATGGTGGCAGGCACTTGGGGACAGGTGGGATGAGGATGGGCTGAAAGTCACAGAGCTGATACGAGCATCCAAGACTGCTGACTTCTAAGTTAGCATTTCCCTCCTGGGCAGCCTAGTAATTTCATTTTTCTTCTTTATCTAAAATAAGCTGTGCCCCAGTTCATACAATGAGAAATACTCTGAGTATGACACGCATTTGAAGTAAAATCTCAGCACTTAATAGAAATCCCCATATACCCTGCAATCTAGGAGACTGTAACAAAGGAGTTTTTATTTTTAGAAGGTTTCCTACTGGCTTTGTTTTAATATCTGAGTCCATTCATCCCACTTTAATGCTTATTTATCACTAAAATGAGTGCTTGCTTTATCAGCACCAGAGATGAAAAATAATGCACACTGGGAGTGTATATATCGTTCTTCTTCTCTCTCCTTTTCTGTACTTCAGATCAATAGATACGGGGTATTTTTTTACCTTTCATTCTCAAAACCACAGTAATCGACTGCGATACGAAAACTGCGATCTACTTAAGCACACACATAGGTAAGATCGTGTTATTGTCAATTAACCTCAGTGACAAAGTTTAATAGTTAGCTAGCACTATGGTATATAGGACTTTAATTGTTGCCCTATTTTAATGGCACCCTGAAAACAACTAGAATATTTGAAAATTATAAAATGGAGTACAATGCTCAGCTTTATTTTAACAGCTCAGTGTTATTGGGAATGAAGAAAAACCAGACAGATCTAGAATCCAGGATCTTTCCTTGCATCCTATTAAAAACCTCAGTGATACACCATTGCTCTGATATGAACCTTAGCTTAAAATCTTTGTGTTTAGTTTTTTTTGTGTGTTTTTTTTTTTATTTATTTTATTTTTTTTAGGAAAATTCAGAAGGAAAGACTTTATTGAGAGTGGTTTTCATTAAAATTCTTGCTGGAGACTGCTTCCTATAACAGTGTAAGAAGGATGGCAGAGAGACCACATGTAATAAGGTCAGAGACTGCCTCTGTAGAGTATAGACACAAGAAGGGATCTGACTGATGAAGAAGAGGGGGAAGAGGTGAAGAGTGCAAAGTGGAATGAAACAGGGAAATAGATGGAAATGGGAGACAAAGCATAGATTGGAAATAAGCTGGAGGAGGGAAATTGCTTATTACAGACATGTGTGAAAGGCAGATTGACAACAACTAGAATAAAGAACATACTGGGGAAAACCCTAAATGCTCTTAACTGCTGACATTTGGAGGTATGCTATCAACTCAAATGCTGCACATCTATGCCCAAGCCACTCGAAATTTTCAGAGTGCTTTTCTACACAGCTTTGGTGCAAGCCTGTCTTCAGTTTTCACACTTACTAGAGCCAAAACAGGATATTTTTGGTTCTTCCACCAGTGAATTTCTCCCGCCATAGTCTTATATGTTTATTTTACACCATCAAGCTGACAAAATACAGAAAGATGTATTAGGGTAGGAATATGTTTCCTTTACTGTGAGAGAGGATCATGATGGAGCAAAGATGATAGAAGCAGAGCTTTTCTTTAATTATGATTGCTTTCCTGGAATGGTGGAATTTTACTATGCAAAAGGAAAGATTAAATAGTGGCGGAATCTCCTGAAATTCTGACCCTGACCGAGATTTTGATCAGGCCATGGAACTACGGAAAACACAATGAACCTCCAAACTGCCAAGAACAGGATCTCCAACCTTTGTGCTTGAAATTAAGTTTACAGTGTACTTTATTTGCTCAGGACTCCACGTCCTAGTACAGATTTACCCAAGGATAGGTCCCAGTTTCAGACAATTACTTGCAAAAACTGGCCTTGGATGTTTTGCAGAAAAACTAGAATTCTGGGAGGAAGAAGTCTAAAGGGATTTTATTTAGCAGTTTGGGTGGGAAAATGACACTCAGGCCTTTTTTTTTTTTTTTTCTTTTTTTTTTTTTCCTCCTACTGGGACAACTGCCCAGGAAAACAGCTTAATAAAATTCAGTATTTTGAATTTTATCTTCGAAAATAAATCTATGGATTTGTACTTACACCCTCCTGGTGGTGTTTTCTTTTAATATCTAAGGGAATAGGCATTGCATCTCATCTAACTTTAGGTGACTGCAACCTGAGTGTCTAACTGGGAGTAATGCATCTAAGCTGCCATGATGGGCAGCAGAGATCAAATTAATACAGTCAGAAGAGTGAAGTGGATGACTCATCTGAAAAAGTGGGGTCTGCTTTAGTTCAAGATTAATTTCTTTCCAGGCTCCATGGGCTAAACTTTCACTGACTACAATGAAAGCTGAGAAACCCAACTCACATAGTGATCTTATGCTGTAGACACCCAGATCTGGGCGAGAGGATCCATCCTTCCTCCATGAAGCTCTTTGGCCAAATCACCAGTCTCTCAGGTTTAAATTCTTCCTACTCAAAAGGATGGGCTCAAACGTACATGGTGTACCCCTGGACCAGGAATTTAAGCCCTATACAGGCACCTGGTTGTATTTGAAATGCCCTGAGTTATCTGAAACATCTGAGGGAGGCTGGCAAATACGATAAAGGGCTTCAGGTGAGACCTCTGCCCTTCTGCAAGAGCAGCTGGAGGCCAGGCAGGATATCCTAGGCATCTCAAATGACAGTTGACAACTATGTGAGGGCAAAAGACTCAAGCCTTGAGCCTTCATTTTCGCTTGTCCCAAAGTCTCTTGTGGGCAGGGAAATAGCTCATCATTGTAAATATCCCCTTGTCACCAATGAAGCAGTAACGCAAACATGTCCTGTCAATTCTTCCCTGAACGGGAAGCAAAAACAGCTGCAGTGCAAGGCATCAGAGTACACATACAGTAAATTTAAAACCATAGAAACTTCACATGATCCTTTAGGATGGATCTGTTACCCAGGAAAAAAATTAGAAATCTTTTTTTCTGTCCCAAGACAAGGGTCTTTTGCTTGACACTATGGAGAAATGAGTACATCTTGTTTTCTTCCAGTAAACAGAGCATTAAAAAAAAAAGAAAAAAAAGAAAAAAAATTCCAACATCCCAGCAATTCGAAACTGCAAGTGAGAGCAAAACACAGAAACTTGTGCGACACAGCTCTATAATTGCTCATATGTACAGAAGGAATCAATGAAATAAATATAGCCTATCCGATAAATACAAGAACAAGCCACCCCAAGTGCATAATTTGCTTCATCTGTGTTTGAAGCAAACTCAAAGCAAAGAGGGCAACATGTCTCAGAATGATTAAACAACTAACTAAGCTTAACACTTCCTCTCCTCTCGTTTATCCATTCTTCATTGTTCATTTAGCGATGGGAAAAGGCTCTGGAAGAAAAACCGTCATGATGGCTTACACACATGTATCACTTAAATCCAGCCCAACCTCTGAAAAAAGCCTCTAAAGGCAGCCTAAGTTATGGTTACGTCTTAAGATGGGATTCTCCACAGGAATTTCTTTCCTCCCCACAAACATAAGATCCATTTCATCTAGAGATGTGACTCCTCAGAGATGGGAAAAAAAAAAAACCTCCCACAAAACGCCAAAGGCATATCAGTAAAATATCTTCCTTGATGAAGATTAACTGTTTCAATGAAAAAAAAAAATATGTTTAGCAACTGTTGGGCATTTTCAGGTCTTGCTGTGATATTTCTGGATAGCTGTGGGGCTGTTTCTCATACCAGGAGTTTAAAAAAGTCTTCTGTTTTTTTAAACGATCTGGAACCACTTGGCATGTGACTTCTAGAAGTGTTTAGCAGTCTTACAAAAACGTCATGAAAATTTATCAGCCTAGGCCCCAAATCTACTTGCCTGCCTTGTATCATCAGTCATCATGCTAATGAAAATACTAATGATGTTTCAATTGCATTTCAAGAGAAATGAGCTGCTTCAAGTGAACAGGAATTAGAAAAAAAAAAATAAATTTTTGCACCAAGAGTATATCACTCTCTCTTTTTATTATTATTAATTAGATGAAGCGTTTGGCTTCAGTGAAGTCTGGGGTCCCACTCAACAAGTTAAAAATGGAAATAAAAAGTGAGAAATGGGCCACATCGCTAAACAGAGAAAGGAAACAAAAGAGGTAAGAACTAGAAAATTGAATGGGACACTGAAACATTCAAAAATATTTTAAAGTCACTCAGTGACATCTAAGCTGTTATTTGAAAACTTTAGATGATCAAGAGAGAGAAGGAGACATCTCCAGAGATCAACTCATCTCATCTGGGCTCAATGCCTACGCTTGGGTACCATTAACTGGCCCTGTAGGTGCCCAGACTGGCTGGCTCAGCCCTAGACATCACAATTTCGGAAGTCAAGTTATAAACATATGAATCTCCCCACTGCCACACAGCAGGTCCCCAATCCAATTCCCTATCATAGCTTCTGTCTTGGAGTTATTGCTAGGACAGGTGCAAGCAGTGCATCTCTGGAGCACAGGGGCTGGAGAAAGAGGTGTCTGAGCTCCCCAGGTGGCACTACATGTCCTTGTATTGCCAGGAAGGACATGGACCTGTTGGAGTGAGTCCAGAGGAGGCCACAAAGATGGTCAGAGGCTGGAGCAGCTCCCGTGCAAGGACAGGCTGAGAGAGTTGGGGCTGTTCAGCCTGGAGAAGAGAAGGCTCCAGGGAGACCTTCCAGAACCTTCCAGTGCTGAAAGGGGGCTACAGGAGAGATGGGGAGGGACACTTCATCAGGGGGTGGAGGGATAGGATGAGGGGTAATGGGTATAAGCTGAAAGAGGATAGATTTAGACGAGATATTAGGAAGAAATTTTTCACTGTGAGGGTGGTGAGGCAGTGGCCCAGGTTGCCCAGAGGAGCTGTGGATGCCCCATCCCTGGAGGGGTTCAAGGCCAGGCTGGATGAGGCTTTGGGCAACCTGGGCTGGTGGGAGGTGTCCCTGCCCATGGCAGGGGTTTGGAACTCGATGATCATTCAGGTCCCTTCCAACCCAAACCCTTCTGTGATTCTATGATTCTATGACCAGCAGATGAAAGTGTCAGTAGATGGTGCTGATGACCAAGGGGTGCAAGTGCTGGTTTCACTGCACCAGTACATCTTGCTCATGTGCAGTATTTGTCTTGTGATGGATGCATGTGGGTGCCATGATCTTAAAAAGGTGAAGCTACATCAAGAGACTGGGGCTGGTGTGGGCCAGCAAGGACGGGGATTTGCACTCAGGCATGGTCCCTGCGGTCTGTCTTGGGAAAGCACCAGCACTGATAGAATTGCCTGCCCTGGTGGGTGAACAGTGTTGGCAACCCCAAGGGATGCTTGCCAGGTCTGATCCTAAATCAAACACTTTACATTTTGGAAATTTTGGAAACTTTTGAGCAAAGAGATTAAGGGGGTGATGCAAAAAAACAAAACAAACAAAAAAAAAAAAAGAAGGAAAAAAGTGACCCTGGAAAGCCACCACAAAGTTCCCATGTTCCAGTCTTCTCTGCTATGAAACCAGAACAAATAGGCTGCGGCACGGTTTTAGGAGTCGATTATAAAACACCCCATCAGAACATAAACATCCCACATCGACAAAGTAATCTCTGTGGATCTCAGTGGGCCTGACCTGCTGCTGCCCTCTTCCTTGTATAGTCATGAATACAAATGCAAGGTGAACGCCGGCTGCCTTCTGATCCGGTGACATTTTACACCCGTATTACTGATGTCAACAACTGCATGAGGGAGCAGAGAATCAAACTCAGGATAACCACTTGCAAAAAAGAAAAAAATAGAAGAGCAAGATGAAGGCATGTTTTCAAGGAGTTTAGCTATTTCAGAGGTGAAGCTGACATGGCTAAGTCCGATCCCTTCTGCACTCCCACATTTACTTAGGGAAAGCCTGGTACTTTATGCTGCACTACAATTCATCAGTTGAACGGACGCTGCCCTGTCTCAACAGGAGAGCTGTTCTCCGTTCCTGCCATCTCACTTGGCAAGTACCACATGAGCGCAGAGAAATACCTCCCCAACAAAACCATGCAGAAATCTTTGGAGATCAAAGCCTGCAACTTTTGTCTCTGATATTGCAATGGGAGAAAAATTAGGACTTGCGTCTCATTCTATTCAAATGGTCCTTCCTCTTTTTAAGCAAACAAACAAACAAATAAACAGCAAATGCCCTATTCGCCCCTGGTATTAGCACAATGTTATGTTTGAGGCTTTAAAAGCGTAAAAGTCAAGCCATTCAAAATGATGGGTCCCATAGCAAATGTAACACGGTCCCAAAGGTACCGACGCACTGTATGGTATTGCTGCACATGGTATTAACTTTTATGCCTTCATCTCTCTATGCAATGTGGCTCATTTATAGTTGCTCTGGGAACCACTATGTTTACATAAATTTTAATTTCCTGTCTTTTGTTTGTTCTCTTTATCATCTTTCTAAAACAAAATTTTCCTTGCGATTTTTAGTGCTCAACCAATTATCGGCAGATGGAGGCACAGGAGAATTGACATCCTCCGATTTTACCGTGTGGCCTTGGCAATACGCCTCCACTTTGGTTTGGACCCATTAGAAACTGCGGAGCTTCAACGGCGGCACTGCGCTTCTATCAGCGCTGGCCTGTTCCCATGGGTCATGGTTGATTTTAGGCTTTTGTTTCCTGGGATCTGGCCAAAACCCTCCTGCTGAGTTGACACGGGCCATATTTACTGTATTGTAGCTCATTTTTGCATTTTTGTTTTCCTTCTTAAATGCGTGCTGCATGTGAACTGAATGAATCTGGTGGCTGACTTTGTATAACTATGCTTGAGTTATGCGCCTTCAGATTTTGGTGCGAAAGCCCTCTGCCACCTGCCCTGATAACTCACACAAGGTGTTTACAGCTGCTTGAAATCCATCTTTTGTTCAAGGTTGCAAAACCAGTGCTTCACTCAGCAGAGAGCTGACAGCACCTTGTTACAAAACATCACTATAAAAGATTGAAACCTTAGAGATGCCAGTTGCACAGAAAAAAAACCCCAAAAACCGAACAAACCAAAAACACCCCATGACGGTCCATCTAGTGATCTCCATGAACAGCTAATTAAAATTCAGCGTCGACAGGACAAAGCCTTGCTACTGTTTTTTAGGGAAACAAAGCCTAACAGATAAAGCCAAATTAGTGCAGCGAATCGAAGAAAAATATGGCAGTTCTCAGCAGCTGTGATAGGAATCCTTTCCTCTTCTTGAATAATAAAGGCTTTTGCTAATTTTAACCGGAGCTGAATCTGAAAAAACCTGCAGTCGCATGTGACTCAGAGAGGCCCAAGGGAACGGGAGGTGGGGGTGAGATATCTATGTGTGTGTGTGTGTATGTCTGTGTGGATAATCTAACAGTGCCCAGAGCTTTTGAGATCCTGGACCACTTCAATCGCACAGGCCAGATTCATTAAAAACCCTGGCTGCATTCCAGCAGTTCAAATTGAAGCAGCGTATTTATTGCGTTTTGCTCAAATAAATCTGAAAATGTGTGAATCATATCCCTCCGAGAGATGGGAGAGAAGAAGTAAACAGTCTCGGGTTTGCACTTCGCAGCGGGCTATGACGAAGAACAAAGATGCAGGAGGGTCAGCGTTGCAGGGCGATACAGGATGCTCGGAGAGTCGGAGGGCTTGGGAGGCTGCGCGCTCAGACGCCATTTTCTCCACTGCTGATATTCCAGCCTCAGCTCGTCTGTTGAGCTTTCTCTATTTTATTTATACCCCTGCACACACACACACACACACACACACACGAGTATATTTTAAAGAGCTTCCTTAGCTTATGCAACTCCACTCTGCGGTTCTCTGTGGTTTTCCAGATGCTGTTCATGACGCTGGCACCTCACCCCAGTCGCAGCTGCATTCAGCTGGGATTCAATTACAGCCTGTCTTGCAAAGGCAGATTGGTTTTGCAAAGATAACATATTTTTGGGGAGGGATTTTTTTTTTTTTCTTTCCTCTCCTTCCAAAAAGCCTTTTTTATTAAGAAAGCAGAGGCATGACTTGCAGCTTGATCTTGCCAGGTGCTGAATGCCTCCAGACGGGTCCTTAGCACCCTTAATATTGTTTTACTTCAGCATTTTTTTTAGAGAGCACACAGCACCCCGCAGGGTTCAATTCTGCGAGACTCAAGTGCTGGCAGAACAGGCTCCAAACCTGCTGCTCCCGCGGGGAAACTATCAGTATGTTGATAACCAGTTTTCTCACGACTGGTTTTGCAAACAGTAATCAGCCTAAAATTAGCAAACTTAATAATTGATTTTTTTTTTTTGGGGACAGATTTTTTTTTTTCCTCTGGAAAATATTGAGAAAGGAGGGTAGATAGCTGTTGCAAAAACAGGAGGTGATTGGATAGTCCTCCAATGCCTCCTCCGAACCCTGGACCTTCTTCTTCCTCGGGCAATGTGTAGGTCTCCCAGAGGTGATGCTGGGGTTAAGAGCAGACCCCATGAGCACAAGGGCTGGAGGGATGACAGGTTTTGAGCTTCCAGTCCTTGTTTTCACTTAACCACATTTTCCTATTCAATTATTGGTTGCACTAACGAACGCAAATTAACAAAATTATTGCTTCCTTCCAGCTTTGAATGATGCTCAAAGAGGCTGAACACAGTACTGGGACTCAGGACAGACACCACTGCTTCTAAAACATCTTGAGAAATCAGAGTGAAGCCATACATCATCTATTCCTGACATTAGGCAACAAAATAAGCACCCTGACTTTCAGGGATGCCAATTGTCCGTGGTGTCTGGTGAAATTCTTGGGAGCAGTCAATAGCAGGGACTATAAAACATGGAGTTTTGGTGACTGATATTGTACAGCCCCTTTGGAAAATGCTGCTCTACGCTCTCCTGCCTCAGTTTCCCCCATCTGTAATAGGAGCAGAACACTTCTTATGTCAGCTAAAGGGCTGGCAAATATATTAAGTAATATGAAGGTAAAAAAAAAAATTTGCTTGTGAAGAAGAAAAAGTGCTTATTAAATGAAAGCACGCTGATGTTTGTTCTTTTTATATCGGACAGGGAGACAATAAGAACCTTATTTATTACTTGTGTACTACTCTAGCTTTCCTCAGTCCCTCTACATGTGATTTATTTGCATACCGTTAAATCCAACTGCCCTTTTCAGAGACTCAATGAAATCTCTTAGTTGCAGGGGAAGCAGCTTTAGCACAAAGGAAGAGAACAGACCTAGGAAATAGGTCTGCATGGCTTTGATGGAGGAATTTCTTCGAAGTAATGAAGCCCAAATAGGTGAGGCAGACAGAGCAGCAAGGAGAGCAGTGCAGGCATGGTGCAGCATCCTCAGAATCCATCCTTCTTGTGCCACCAAAGGGCTGACAGAGCACTGCCCTTTCACAGGTCTCTCCCTGCCCGTTTGATGGATTTAGCTGCAGTGGGAAAGCTTGCAGGGACCACAAAGAAACCATGCTGCATTCAAAGAGATGCAAGAGTGGCCTGCAGCTGAGAGCAGCTCAGCACAGCTTCTCCAAGCCCACCCAGGGGGTTCCTTAGGTCCCATGCCCCAGGCGCAGGCAGATGGAGAGATGGAGCTGGGGTTTGCTTTGCAAAACTTCGCTGCTCAGGGTTTGGTTTTGGGAAACAGCATCCAGTGGTGTTTCAGCTGGAGCTCATGTTTAATTTGCATCTTAGAGTTTAATAATAGCTTTGCATGTGTCTCGTAGTGCCTTTTGCTTGAGCAGTGCAAAACATTCTCATATATTAACGAATGTGGCTACCCAGAGTGAGAAACATGATCCTTAATTCTAGCGAGTGAAACTAAGCAATCCCATTGATTTTGTATCACGATTTCTCTTGAGTTTTAGTGGAGAGGCACACACTGTATCTAAAGGCAGAATTTATGTATCATACCAGTAGTATCTGTATGGGCATTTGAGATAAAGACAGAGTGCTTAATTCCCCAAATAATGTTTCCTTTTCTAAGTAGTGAATCTGAAGGCACAAAGACTAATTGAAGGTCCATTCAACTGGTCCTAGGGAAGCACTGCTATCAGAGCAGGGGGATGCTGACACAAATGGTAGCATAGGGACTGGGGAAAAAATGAGGGATTGGACCCACAGGGGAGGACAGCACTGCAGACCTTCAGCATCTCCAACGTCCATTCTACATAGTGCTAGGAACAGCCACTAATAATTATTTTAATGACCTGCTCCTCAAGTACACTAAATAAAATATAGTCCAAAGGAGGTAAAAGAAATGTATCTGCCCCTTCTCATACTAGGCATCTAATGTAGGTACTCGACTGACCTTGAAGAGTCTCTCCCTCTCTGTTGCAGGTATCTGTATACCTCTACCTGCTGATTACCTAGCAGATCGCTAAAAGTGTCTTGGTTGTTGCACGGTTTTTGACAGCAGAACATTCACCTGGTTAGTTTTGTTATGTAAAAATAATTTTCACCAAAAAAAATAAAACCCAACAAATCAAAACACAGGACATAAGCCCCTGCTTGTGTTGACAAGGAGGAATTCAGAGTAGGTAAGGAAACGTTGTCTAAATATCGTCCCATCTGACTTCTGGAATGTGTTTAATAAAGACATTTTTTCATGATGGCACAGTCCAGTGTCCACTAAAGCCTTGCCTGGATGTCTATTGACTGCAGTGTGCTTTGGATTGGGCCTTAAATGAATAAAACAAAATAAAATAAACATCTACTTCGTCAGTTTGATGCATGTCTATTTAGTTGAAAGGCTTCCACTAAATGGAGGGAGAGTTGTGAAGCTAAATCTCCAGGCGTGACATAAAGATTTGGCTGGAGAAGCATATTTATTAAGGCTAAGCAGGACTTTAGCGAATGCAGTTTAAAAATAAAAGCATGGGTCTCGAAATGCAGTGCCAGCTCTCTGCTAATTCCCTCCTCCCTCATCACATATATTTTTCCTTTAAGGAAAAACAAAAGCTCGCAGACCACTTGTGTGGCACGTTACTTGCTGCCTGCAAATAGAAACAGGCATGTTACAGGCCTCCAAAAAATGCCGTTTGTAACTGGAAGACCAACTGACCCTCGACTGCGGTGGCACTTTGTGGCCCCCACATGTAAACAATCATCTTATTGATTCCCAAAGCCTCCAGCTTCAAACCCACTCTTGTTTTCAAGAGGCTTCCAGTTGCAGGCAGGACACTGTCCTTTCTAATTCTCCCTGCCCGGGGGCTGTTCGGAATTTCTGCTGCTCGCTTGAAGTGTTATCAAAATAACGACGGCTTGCAAAGCAGAATTATGGAATGTTAGTTTTGCACTGTTTTGGAGTAGAGGCAATGAACTCATAGTAATACAAATGAGCTTTTATTACCGCCCTCTTTGTGTGTCTGCCAGAAAGAATATTGAGGAATATGATATGGGGAATATACAGCACCAGGAGGAGGGATGGAGTAGATCAGCCAATTTTTCCCAGGGCAAATTTCAGTGAATCAAAGGCCATCGAGGAAAGCTGTTTAAGCCTCTGTATTCTCTATAAGCGCATTACTTTATGTACGCTACAAACACATCCACTTTATGGACTGTGGGGAAGACAGAGGAACACCACTACGCCAGCAGTTCGGGATGGGCTGCGATTGTAATAAGTGGATTCAGAGAAGGCGGTCTAGGCTGGGAAAGGCAGGGATAAATCCTGCACTCCTTCCCGGCCAAGACAGCAACTCATTTAGTCCAAGAAGAAATAATTTGTGCTTTTGTTGGTACATTTAGGTAGATTAATATTAACTAATCGAAAGTGCTTGAAGGTTAGATGCGTACAGTCAGAGCTTGTGACTCAGGGTTTGGACGAGTTATCTCAGGATGGAGATTCCATTGACTCCTCTCCATGGACCATAACTACTGACCTATCCACTTGTTGTTAGCCTCTTTCAAGGTAGTTAAGGAAGCAGTCTTTAATCTCTGCTACTGAAGGAGACCTTGATGGAAAAGGGTGAATCACTCCTAGTGTGAGTTGTTGCATTGACTTGTCCAGACTCTGGGGAAGATGCAGGATCTAGTGAATCTCTAACAATTTGAGTCACAATGCTCACTCTCTTGTGGCCTTTTTTCCAGGTAATTATGGGGCTTCACTTTACTAAGCATGTGATAAATTAAATATACAGGAAAAAAAAATAAAGAACCTAGGTTTGAGTAGAAGAGTTAATAGGTGAGTGCTGAAAGGAGAGGGAGCTCATGTGTTAGGAAATATTAATTATTGCTTAGGGACCTGAGCTTCCTTACTCTCAAATATCTCCCAATAGAGACAATGAATGTTTTTAGTAGAAAATGGCAGCCCCTACTTTCCCCTGGAAGAGTCATCCACAAGAACAACAAGTAACAACAGTCTAAAGCAGAGGAGCTGCGGTTGCATACGAAGAAAGAGCCACAAGAGAATTTATTTGTTTGTTTGACTGAATGTTACCGTATTAAAAACAACTGGACAAAGATTGCGAGGGAAGTCGGGGTGGTAATCTGAGCATCCTATTCTGACCAAGACCATGGAAAGAGAGAAGCCACATGAGTGAATACTGCCAGCTACTACAGCCTTAACATCTTGTAATTTTATTAAGTGAAAACTTCTCAAAATGAATGATGAGTTCATGTCAGATGTCTTTAAAAAGACCATAAAGAGTTACTTCTGATGGGGATGAGAAAAAACACTTACCGCGCCCTGGAAATACATTAACTAACAAGTTGAATGCAATGGAAAATGTCTTTTTTGTATTTGTAAACACTGAAAAAAAATGAGTCATTCTCCAAATTGCTGGTGTCTGAGAATGTTGGAAGCATCTGGAGTGTTATGGCACTGTTAGGACACTGGGATCAATGTCTTCAGACGATAATTCAAGAGAAGGAGGAGGCCTCAGTGAAGTGATTTACTGCGAGGCTGGGGAAGAAAGCAGCTCTCTCTGCAGTCACCCTGAAGGTTTGTGCTTATGGGGCTCTGACAGTCCCTATAGCTTCCTATACGAGGGGAGCAGCACGATGTAGACGAGATGTACGAGGAGGTACATGCGGACTGATTTTGGAGTTCAGCAGCTCAAAAAATGGGCTTTCAGAGATTCTGAGTGATGCATAGGCTAGCCTTCTCCAGTGTGACAGGCATCACCCCCTTGAACTAAAACGTAGTTAAAAAACTCTCAGGTGAACACCTTATTACTCAACCCCAAAGACTTTCCATAGACTATCCTTATCCTCCAGCCTGGATTTTGTTCCTTACAGTAAAATCACACTCCAGGAGTGACCTGGTCTGTCTTCAGCTCCAAGGGGAGCAATTACTGAGGCTTTCAGTTCATTTCCCACATTTCACATTCCCTTGCTCTTTCGCCCTAGAGCAAATGAGGGAGAGAACGGAGGCTGTGACCAGCATTACACATTGCTAAGGAAAAAACTGCTTCCCTTCCTCAGGAAACTTTCTTTCCCCTAAGAACAGCTTTCTAACTCTGTATCATTCCTGCAATCACTGACTGACTTGTGTTGAAGTGATACTGTGACAAATCTCTGATGCTGGATCTCTGCTCAAGATACAGCTTTTGATGGGGGAATGTCAGTGTAATTGGTTGCTGTAGTAATCCTACAGTATTTTTTTTCCTGGAAGGATCCCATCTCATCCCTGAAGCTAACCTGACACAATTTGTATAGTTTGCTTATTCTGAAAGATCAACTTTCAGAGGCGAAGAATGATGAAACTATTGCCACAGAGATGCCCCAAATAATTTGGATTATAGAAACTGAAATGCAAGAGAAAGTAAATATACATATCTGTACACACAGAGAGCCTTAAAACCATTCTTATCCTCAACAATCACCATGAAAATCAAGTAATACTTTATTTAGTTAGACCTCACGGACCACAGCAAGTGAGAGGAAAAAACAAGTTATGTCTGAACATTAATATCTGTGTTTCCAACTCAAAGTTTATTTTTCCTGGTTGGAGTGATATTTGTCATTTACTTAAAACCTGCACCATAACAAGGCGTACATTGATCTTCCAGCACTTTTTTTCTTCAATGTTCCTTCCACAGTCTCTTCTTTTCTTTTTTTAACGGTTTCCCGAGTTCCCAAACAAGATGACATCAGTTCAGAAACAGGAGGCCTGAGCCCTTGCTACTTTTGGAGAGCAAAGTGTCTTAGCACAACATTTGGAGAGGGAAGAAGACAAAAAGCCACAACCGAATGTCCAGGGATCCTGTGGTTATGACTTGTCTGCCTACTAAAAATGTTGTTCCTCATTTTCTGGTGTGTTCCTTGAAAGCATATCTGCTTGCGTTGGTGGGTCTCGACAGTCCAAGTTTAGGTCAGATATATTCGAAATGGAAAAGCCATATTAGCTCAGCTAAGCCCATCTTTCCAGACATCCCAGAATAGGTCAATCCACTCAGTCTTAAATGACCGGGCTTCCCCAACTTCCCTGGGGGACACTATTTCAAAGTCTGATAGGTTTTCCTTGTACGAGCCTCTCCTGATGTTAGATTAATTTAGTTCTTGGTTACTGAAGGGCAAGGCTTAAAAACTGTCTTCTGATGTGGGAAGGACAGTGCTGCGAGTGCTTAATTTGAAAGAAGAGATTTTTCTCAAGTTGCCAATCACCTACATAAAAGGGCTTTTAAAGGACCCTCAACTGGGCAAGCAAGGCACTCGGTGCTTTTGACAGGTTTTTATATATGTATACATAGAGATGGACATACATATGTACATATTATACACATACATGCAATATAAAAATTATGAGTTATTAAAAGCTGGTGTTAGGGCAGAATTTATGCTGAAATACTTGTCTAAAATGTTTCTGAGGGGCCATCTCCTCGGTTCTTCTGTCATGGGCTTGTCACTGCTTACAGAGGCAGAAGAACAAGTCCCATAAGTAGAACTGAACATGACACTTCCCTATAAATAAATATGTTACATAGCATCTTTCGTGTTCTTTAACATCACACAGTAAAGACTTAGCTGTGGAAAGAGCTCTCCACAGCTATGATGAGCGGTCTTCCAGGCTGTACACACGTGATGACCTAGATTATCTAACTATTGGCTCTGGATGAGAATAATAGCATTAATCATAATGGCACAAAAATCCCTCTTCAAGTTTTGCAGCGCTTGCTGCAACGACAGCAGACGTGTTCCTGCAACTGGGAAGATGCTGGAGGTAGTGGGAGGAATGGGCTGGCTCTGGCATTGCACCATTCGGAGTGACAGCCTTTTAGGAAGGTTTGTGTTGAAAACATTTTAGCAATATTGTCGTGTAGCCCACGTTACCGCTGCTGTTTGTCTTCCTCTGCAGGCACTTGGTGCTGTTATTCCCTTGTCCTGGCTCCAACACGCATTACTCACTGACCTCTTTCCACTCTCCGTGCCTTTCTTCACCGACGAAAGCCCTTCTGGCTTCAAGAAAACTGGCCCCAATTTCCCTCCACTGGCCTTGATGAAGGAACTGGCAGTAGCTCAGCTCTGTTTTTTTATCTGACCTTGATTCAATGTGCTACCTTCTCTCCAGAAATTTGCCCCTTGCCTACTAAGTGGCTAATTTATTCTGGGAACATAGTAACAATTAAAAATTAAGAAAAGCTCCTGCCCCCAAACAAATGTTATCTTCCTCTGACAGAGACAGGAATAGATGAAAGGGTTGGGATATAAATATTACACCACTAGGGTTTTAAATAAAGACATCAGGGCTACTTGTAGGATGAGAGGGAAGGGGGATTAGAGAGACAACACATGCGTGGCATCCTGACATATTTCAAGGGACTGAGGGCCAGAGCCCGTAATTTATCCAGTACAGCATGGCAAATGGATCTGCCAGCTGACCTGGTCAAAGAAACATTTGCCAAAGGCAGTGCGTGCATGTTGGAGGTGGCCATGGTGGCATCCTGCTGATGGCACCGGCTCAATAGAAGCCCTAAGTTGTGTAAGGATGGATACTGCACCTTCCCTCTGACAAAGTGAGGGGATCTTCTCTGGGAAATTAATTAGAGGGGAAAAAAAAAGCATAAAGACATCCCCAAAGGCTTTGGTGAGGTCTTCTTGTCAGTCTTTTTCCATATTTTTTCTTTTGCGTAAGTCTTCGGAAGTTTGTGTGGTTTTGAGAAAGATGAAGTAAGTCTGTGTGAACTACATAGGACAAGAAGGGGGGAAACATTGTCCTTGACCCTAGTGCAACAGGGGAAAAATAGGGTTTAAGGAGCCACCGAGGTCCTTTTGTGCCCTCTATTTATCCATTAGGGATTCACTGAAGGTGGAGTGAGAAAAAGCACTCACTGCCCTGCAAAGGGAGGCCACAGAGAGAGGGCGAATGGTGTCTCCCTCCAAACAAGGAGGTTTTGAGCTCCTGGAGTTGCAGGATGCTGCAGTTTCCTCCTGCTTTCCAGCAAATGCAGATACAATTCCACTGAGCTGACAATAACACGACCCAGCCTGTGGCTGCGATATTACTGCAATTCAGACACATCAAAAATGGACTGGGAACAGACAGGTGGATAAACGGGCAGGGAGACAGAGCAACAAAGAATATCCTCTAATCCCAAACTAGAAGTGAAAGCTCCCTCTCTTTGAGTTCGTCTCTTCTACCAAAGTTAATCCTGAGGAAGTCACCAGGTTCCTCATTTCCCACCACCACTGCAGGGGAAATCTGCAATGATGGGTGCTTAGGTAGTTGGCAATGTTATTCTTTGGAATCGATAAAATGCTGAAACCTTTTTTCTCAGCTGTAGGATTTCTACTGTCTGGAGACCTACAAAGAAGGAGGCCAGCACCAGAAAAGCCTGAGGCTGCTGCAGATGGCCAGGTCCCTCCGGATCGCCCATAGACTCGAAACCAGTCCAACAAACAGGCTGCAGCACCCCAAAAAGTTCACAGCATCTCCATATCCTGAACCACACTGGTGTTAACACCAACCCTTGCTCATCAGAAATGCCCTCAGCACCCCGGGAACAGCTTAAACCCAACCCATATGCGGCTCTCTGTGTGATCTCCCCACAAACAAGTGTTAATATTATACGAAGATCCCACGTGTTCAGCAGACTCCCCGTTTTTGTGGATGAATCAAACTCTACGCCATTAATTTTACAGATGCTGCTAAAACCAAAACCTGAGTTATGAGAATCTCTCAGTGTTAAGCACAGCTGCATGCTTTTGCCCAGACTTTGCAAATATCGCCTCTCTTTTTAATGGACTAGTAGGGGGTTCAGAGCCCAAACTCAAGTCAGGGATCTCAGCAGGATTCCAGACTATTTTGTGTATAAAGGATTTAAATGATACAATATGGACATTT
>NW_010140564.1:0-3306 GCF_000699245.1 Pterocles gutturalis | reverse complement strand
TTCCTTTTTATTAGTCCTTTTTTGCTGTAGTGCAGCATAACTTCACCAAATGAGGTCTTCATATCTGTATTGACCTTGACATAGCTCATATAGAAACTGATTATTTAAACATAATAAATATCTATGTATTTTATTGCTTTGTATTTTTTTTCTATTTTGCTTTCCATGCAGAAGTAACAAAATTGCTCAATATTTGTCTGGACATCCTAAACTCACTTCCCCTCCCCCTACCACTGTTTTTCTCTCTCTCTTTCTGCCTCCTTCGATTTTGAATTGTTAACTAGAATACAAATGCCTACCTACTGAGAAAAACAATTTAAAAAAAAAAAAAAAAAAAAAGCGTCTGTTCTGATCACATACATTCGTATTCATAGGGCTGTGATTGACTTGAAAGTTTCCCCAGAGTAAAAGACTACTTGATTTCTGGATTCAAACCCTGTTGCTTGTGATAGAAATACTTGTAAAAGAATCACAGTGTCTAAATCTTGCTATTTCTACAAATGCTTTATTTATAACCTGTGTTTTACTCCTCATTCTAAGATAGAAGTGTGGTATACAAAGTATTTTCAAATGTAGGCACCGAGAATTAGGTCAAAATATTGCTGCAGCAATAACACACAGCATCAGCCATGAAGCAGTAGCACAGACAGATACAAATAAGCTGTTTAATTATGAAGTATCCACTGCAGTCTAATTTATTATTACTGTTGGTTGTTGTTTTATAACATATCCAAGTGGATTCCAAAATTCCAAAAATGGAGCTAGCACTTCTTGTGACAAATACTGTAAAGATGTGTAATAAATGTTTATCTAATTTTCAAAACCTCCAGAGGGCAATTCATCCCATGTACTATAAATACTTATCTATTATAAACCTAATTTTTTGTTGTGCTCTGGAGATGCCTGATCTTGTCCGTTAACTTTTCAGAGAATCCCTTTGATTAGATTGCCAAAACTTTTGTAGTTAAAATTAGGTGAGATGAGTCCTGCCTGAAAGAAATGAAGATAAATGAGCCACATTTAAATCAAAGTATTATATGCTTCATTAAGCTGTAAAGTCTACTATGGAGTTTACTATCAAAACAGCCGTGAATAATCCAAATCATCTACTTTCCCAATGGAGGCAAGAGAGGTGCTATAATGGGAAAGCATATGGCAGATGCCTATTGTGGGTTATGGGAAGAGGGCCCAATGTTAGATATTTTCTCTCAGTGTTACACAGAAGGCCCAAAATTTTTCAGTAATGCAAGAATTTTAGGATGCTGAATGAAGGTTTCAGTCACACTATATTTTCAGGTTGGAGGTAGGTAGTCACAAAGGCTAAATCTGGCCTCATGTCTTCCTTAGTCTCCCACCATAGTAAACAGAATGAAATAGGCTCCTCCAGAGACTATTACTGAGGAGCTGAATTAAGTACCTGCTCTAAATTGCCCTCTCCATTAATTGCAGCAGGGGCTTGCAAGAGATTAGTCTCACTCGGCTAACTGTAACTTTTTACATACCTGTTGTGCAAAAGGCAGGACAGAGCCTTCATCTTGGAGCAGGAGCTGGGCAACTGTGTCATAATTTTTTGTCAGGTGCCCAGAAATCTGTGTTTCGCTGAATACTGATCATTAAGGTGTCTAAAGTTCCCAAAGCTTTTTTTTTTCTCCTCTTTCACAAGAAGTCTGCGTCTTGACATGCCTGCTGTATTTGTTCAGTGTGTGGAGATTTACAGCTAGAATACCCTGGGTCTAGACCATGTTGATGATTGTACTTTTTGCATGTTAATGCTAATGTTGATGTCTACTTGTAGAGCATTCTGAACAATCTAAATTCTGCCCAGTCTTCCATAAGCAGAAAAACATTATTCTCACGCATGAAGGCTTCAGGAGATGTAAAGAGATGGAAATAAATTTCTGCTATCTGCCATCTCTGATTTCCCTGACAGTGTTCAAGGTCCAGGTTCTTTGGATGGTATCAAGCTATGTAGTCCAATTGACAGATAAATGTCCCTGTCTCACTTCTTGTCAGTTTAGAATGATGTCCTTCCGGGTTTGGAAACATTTTACACCACCTAAGCATTTCCATATCAGAAGTTTTTGCAAATTTACAGACTATAGTTAGAAATCTTACTGAAATTGCTTTTTTTCAATGAATTCTGGTTGTTCCCATTCAGAGCTTACTGGTAGCTACAACCATAATCCACTGCTCAGGGTCCTAAGCACATCTTCCCAATAAATATTCTGCCTCTTCAGCCCATACAAAAGCTACCAGCATTGCTAGAGGAAGAAGAGAAGACCTGGCTTTGATTTGTACCCTTCTATACAAGGGGAACTATGGAGCAGAATGAGGAATCAATGGGAATTTGGCCATGCATCATGTAGCTGCCCAGCATGCTTGTTCAGCTGAAGCAGAGAGAGGAGTGATCTGCTTGAGAGGTCCTGCTGCTCAAAAGTATTACTACCTACTAGTTTGCACCCAAATCTGAGCTTCGAGTAACATTTCTAAATATTGCTTATTAATCCAGGAGGATTGATGCCTCATTAGTGGTAAGTATAAATTATTTCAGGAATATTATACTAAAAGTACATTAAGTCACAAAACTGAATGGTCAAAACCAAAAAAGGTGCCAAAGTTATATTTCCATATGAAACTTTAACTGAGTGTTTATGTGAATGTTCATTATAAAGCAATCGTTAGTGACACATCCGTTTGCTCTTTCACAAAAGGCAATAGTCTATCAAGCTGCTTTGCCTACAACTATTCCTTTCCATACACAGCCTCCTGAAGTTGTGCACACTGTTTCTCTACCTTACTGACAAGTCAATTTGACTGAATCGGAACCTTCCATAAATAAGAATTGCAACCAGGTTACCACTCTAAAGTCCATTTATCCTCTTTAGCAGAACAATCTAACAAGCCTGAAGGACTCAAGAATTTCCTTAATCTTTCTAAACATGTGCAGTTATTGATTTTTTTTAAATGAGCAGGAACTGGAAGAAGAAAATTAAGGAACTGAGTGATGGAAACTATCTAGTTTAGAACATTAGAAAACTTCAAGAATCCTAATTTAGCTCTGATTCCTTTGCAGCTTACTAATTACCTTTTTTTTTCCAGTCATTTCAGATGATACTAGAAATTATAGTTCAAACTTTGACATTTCCCTTTGTATTTGGTGGTCTTTGTGTTAGTCCCAGAGCACACATATAGTTATTCTAATAAAAGTCTATTAAACTCGATTGTTGCTCAAATAACCTTTTCCGCAATAGTATTCTTGCATTTTGCAGCTGTTGATATAAAAAAGTTTAAGAGACTTTCCCATCT
>NW_010140563.1:0-24112 GCF_000699245.1 Pterocles gutturalis | reverse complement strand
TCTGTCTCAGCTTAACCCAGGACAGCTCCTGTGCATATCCCTCATTTTATTTCTGAGTTGTGTGAGTCCTGATTTTCCTCTGTTTTAGAAATTTAGACTTAAACACCTGTTAAGGTCATAGTACTTGCAGTCACAAATATCATGTCTTAAATTGTCTCACAACCAGGTTTTCACAAGTATGTCCTACTTTTCAGTAGGAGTCAGTATGGAACTGACCTGAACAGAATCTGATTTTTTTTTTTTTTTTTTACGTATGGCTTGGGTCTTTTTATGTGCATCTTCTCTGATAAAGTTACAATTTAGTAGCTCTAATTTGATCTGTGAGACACATAGAAAGCCCAGAGAGATCAACAGCACATTCTGTGCACATCATGTCCAACACATCTTGAATGCACATGTCTGTTCATGCAGCCACTGTAGGTGAAATTAATTAACTTGGTCTAGAATCTACGAAGTTGTTGTCTCCATGTGAACTCAACCCTATGCTTTTCTCTGCAGTCAATGGAGAAGAATGGACATTACTGGCACCCAGTTTGTATGACTGTAAAGAAGGGGGAATTCCATTGTGTAAACATAGATGGCTATGCTGTTAGGTGTCTTGCCAGCCTCCAATTGCCTCTCCAGATCAGGGCAAGTCCCTTATAAGTCTTTAATTCACTGCCATTTTGGTGTCTTGAAAACTTCATGACACCACAAATGGCCTATAAATGCTTATGTTTAGAAAATGAAACCCCATCCTGTGAAGATCCAGGCAGGGAGCTTGAGTTGTGTGGGGAAAGGAGGGCCCAAAACCAATGACACTCCTATTATACCTCCAGATTCTGGGAAAACGTCATTCTCCTTATAATTAATAAAGAAAACAAAAGGAGGATTTCTGATAGCACTCCATGCTGTTTTGATCATGTTCTCATTGAATCCAACAGCAAATATCTTAAAATGTTGAAAGTTTTTCTCTTGCTGCCTATTGAATTTCATTCAGTATCCAAGTAGTGTGACCTCAGCCTGTCTGTCTTCCTTACTTCCCCCACTGTCTGAACAAATGCCAATGAATTCTGTCCTGTGGTGATTTTTCAAATTTGTAGTAAACTACCTCTTCGTGACACACTATTTCCTTGTTATTTTGTGAACTACATCACGCCTTTTCTAAAACTGCACTTTGTTGTGGTATAAGCAAAATACCTCATTGAGTAGTAGTAGTAGTAGACTGATATGATGAGATCTTGTTGCATTGAGCAGTATAATTTCTGTTTTCTTACATTGCCTTGTTTGGATCCTTTTTTTTTTCCTCTTTTCTTAGAGATGGCTAGAGATTTTCTTCCTCTGTGTCTGGCTGTAGCGAGCAACAGGGTCTTGGCACGAATGAGACTGGTAAGTGCTATGTTACAAAAAATAATTCTCTCACTTGGTCAGCTTCAGAACTATACAGTCATTCCAGTTCCCACTTTGAAATTTATTTCAAACAAACGCCCTAATGACCTGATATATAGGTGGTGACCAGATAAATTTTGGACATTTTAACAGGATGTGGAGGTAACTTCAATTTCCTCCCTGTGTGTAGGCTGCTAAAATGTGATCCTGGACGTAAGCCACAAAACTTTTACTTCCTTTTGAGGTTCTGCCAAATTCTGTCTTGTGTATTACAATGGGAGGAAAACTGATTAGCTCTATTAATTTACATACAGAATAGGCTTCCTTTCACATGTTTATTAATAGAAAGAACACTAGTGTAATTGACCAAATCCACTCAGCACAATTAAAATGGATTTTAAGGGCTTTGATGTACATCAGTGTAAGCAGAGGAAGCAACAGTTAAATCCCCAATTAACACAAAGAAAATACGAGACAGGATTTTGTATCATTTCATTGCAAGCAAACAGAAAGAGAACAAATCCCCCCTCTGTAATGTAGTTTACACCCTACAACAAGCAAACCCAATTTAAAGCTATTGTAAATCTTAAATTATTCATTTCATTCTCAATAGGTCATTAAAAAACCTCTTCTAATTTCTAACATTTGAGTACAGTACACGGTTTATGGCGAAGGCATCAGGGAGAGTAAGAAGTGGAAATCCCAAAGGAATTTAAAAGTTGAAAACACAGAACGAGGAAAACAAAGCTGCAGGTTTTTTTATCCTTGGGATTTTCAAAGTGGTTTGAGAGGATTTACTAAGTATATTGAACTCCCTTACTTTTAGTTGGTTGTAAAACAGTGTAAAGTCTTAGCAACGGGCTGGATACTATCTTAGACTTAGTGACCCAAAGACTGAGACTATGTAGGTAATATGCATCGCTCTGTGACTACCCTGGTAGGAGAAGGAGGACAGATTAACACTTGCAGAACACAGTGTTAACATAGAATCACAGAATGGTTTGGGTTGGAAGGGACCTTAAAGATCATCAAGTTCCACCCCCCTGCCATGGGCAGGGACACCTCCCACTAGCCCAGGTTGCTCAAAGCCTCATCCAGCCTGGCCTTGAACCCCTCCAGGGATGGGGCATCCACAGCTTCTCTGGGCAACCTTGGCCACTGCCTCACCACCCTCACAGGAAAAAACAACCAGTCTGACTTACAAACTACAGCTTGTTGCCTACAACCTTCTGTCCTGGCCACGAGACATAGGAATTGGTCTAGCATCCACTAGCTCAACTCTCCTGCCTGAGGGTCTCACAGAACCTTCTTGGTACATGTCTGGATCTCTCTCTTATTCTGTGGTTCACATGTGAGTACTTCTGTCTGATGTTATCTCACAGAACATGTATTTTGAGTGCTAAGGGAGCTGTGAGCTACAAGCTTGGAACATCCCGGTTGTTAGCAGCCTGTGAGATACCAGCAGATTTCATAGTCCAGCTTAGTGACTCCCTTGATAATCCTTCTGTGATAGTGTCATATGTGAATAGTATTGACTGTGAAAAGCATGTTATTTGTTAAAAATAATTGCATGTAGTGCATAAAACCAGCTTTTGACTTGAAAGAAGCATATTTACTCAGGCGGCAAACATACTGTAGATCTACTGTATTATAAGGTATCTCGTCCACCATCTCCAGAGTAATCTCTGCAGGAGTGTGAAGAAAAGGTACCACAATCAATGTGGTTGAAAGAATGAAGCTTATGAAACAATTTATTATTTAAAAAGGGAACAACTTCTTTGTAAAATGACTTACAAGAAAAAAAAACCCTGCCATTTCCTTGTTTCAGGCTTTCTTTTTCTAAATATGCAGAGACCTTATGTAGGATGGAGGTAACTGCTAGCCCTTTCCTGATCTTTTACTTTGTTTTCACTCTGTGATGTGGCAATGGGGAACCTGTTCTACAGCTGTACTAGGCGAGATAGAAGGCTCCACAAGACCTGGAACAAGATACCAGAAGAACTGGAAGAAAAATTCTGTAAGTAACAATATGAGAATTTATCCTGCAAGAGGATCAGTGTGAAGCCCCTCTGCCTTTGAAAATCTGTGGGGAGCACCTTTGCATTATGATAGTGCAGGATTTTAGCGCCTTGTCTTTCATAGGATAAAATCTGATTGATGTCCTTATATGGCAAACATTGTCCTAGAAGAGTTTTCTCGTGGGTTTCTTTGGTATATTTTCAGATTTTTGGTGTTTGGGGTTTTTTTTGAGGGGTGGAATGGAGGTTGTTGAATTTTTTTTTTTTGGGGGGGGAGTGGGTATTTTTAAAGGTGGAATATGTGTTCCTGCTTATGAACTCAAGTGAAAGTGACTACATTGGTCATACAGTCTTGCAGGTCTTTTCCTTGCTCTAGCACAGACCCACTTTGTTTCCTTGGCTTTCAGTACTGAGTCAGGGAGACCAGAAGCAGTTATCTACATATAAACTAGTCACCTGGATCCAATCTTCACCATGTTCAGCGGAGAGGAACAGACACTTTTACGCAACAATTATTTTCCTCTTCATACAGATGCCTAATATAGTTCAGATGAATTGCACCCCAAAAATGACTGTATTTCTCCAGCTGTAATGCAGGGAACCTGGCACGAGTACCAGAAGTGTGGATATTTTTGCTGTCTGAAATTAGATGAACTAAATCCAGGCTGTGTGCCAGCCTATTATGGAGTCTTCAGCAGCAAAATCCTACTCTAAAGGTGTTTGAAACTATCTACACTCTCTGTTCTCTTTGTAGCACTTGGTGCCTGTCTTACATGCTCTTTATGTCCAGCTTCCAGACAAAAGAGCTAGGATAAGTGTTTGTGAGTGTTTCTGCCAGCTAGATAGCTGAAGAAAAGTGGTGATGAACCTTTTGAAGAGTTTGTCCCTTTGTACAGGAGTCAAACTAATTTTAAACTAAAGCCCTGATTACAAAATAAAATCATTGCTACAAGGAGTTATTCAGGAAGCACTGCTCTGTTTTAATTCACAGTCTACTTGAAATCACGTTTCAAGGAAAGATTCAACTCTAGATAAAAGCATCTACATTTACACCTACTTATAGGTATCTTCATGTGTTTTAGGTGACAAATCTGTCACTGTTGTAAGTGAATCCTGGAAAATCATCGAGCTGGCCAGAAAATATGTGTATACTATAGGGTGGGCCAAATTTCTCCCTAGAAATTACAGTAACTAGAGCATAAGCCAAGGTCAGAAACACAGCTCACTGGAGGACACCTATACATAGATAATGCTAGTCTCTTCCTCTATAACTGAATTTCCTAGTATTTGGAAACTCTTAGCTAAGAAGAGCTAACGAATGAGTGAAAGCAAGATTTTCATGCACACTAACAGATCAAAAGAAAGATGATAAAGGAGTTCAAAGTTCCTCCGCCCTCCCCCTAGTTCAAGAACATGCACATGATAAGTTGATGCTGCTTCTCGGTATGTTACAAACAAACCTATTTTCAAGTAGATAGTTTATTAAAGAGTAGTAAATAATTTCATTGCCCGTAAAAACAGCACCAAAAACAGAAGGGGTGGTGGCTGGTGAGTTTAATTACAATTTAAGTGGATTATGCTGAAATGTTTGTTGTTCAGTCAATTACTTAGTGAAGGTAGATGCAATTTCCTTCAGCTTTTTTACTCCCTGGTAGGTCTTCTGATTGAATCGACTGCAAAATGAATTCGTCTGAATTGCTGACTAGCTTGCAATATGGATTGGATACTAGCATTCTGGGATTCTTCAGCAGTGAATTTTCTAGATGAACTGTGTAGCAAACAGCTTTAAATACTCTTATTCAGCATGGCTTGTAACTTTTGTCTTTACCATACTACTGGGCACCTAATTGGTGAACAACTTAATGGGTTTTGGGAAAAAGTAGTTGCCATGAATCATCCTGGTTTCAAACAAACAACAAGTAAGAGAAAAGAAATACAGAAATTGTGTTCATAAACATATCCCAACTGATAAAGAGACAGGAAAACACAATTCCTTCCATATTTCAAAGTGCTTGGAGAAGGAACATAATATTTCTTATTTGATATTGTAACATTTTATTTTGTGATTTATGAATCACTAGAATTTACAATTATGATGAGTTATCTTTACTGAATCTATGTTAAATCTGTAGCACAAATTCTTGTTACATCTTAAATACTTAAAAGTCCTAAGTGAAACTGTAAATAGTTGGGCAACACAATCTTCATTCAAGTTTAAGATTATCTCAGTTACATTGTGCTAGCCATGTGAGCTCTATTGGTCTCCCAGTCATTAATCAACCCACCGTGGTCTGTTTGTATCATGAGTTAATCATCAAACAATAATTTTCCATATCTATGTATAAACATAAATATAACAAACTCACTGTGATCATCAGAATTTTGTCCCATTTGTATATTTCCATGAATGTTACTCAAATTTACCCCAAATGAGCATCTAGTTGTAAAATTTGCTACTAAAACCAAACTTGCTCTCTATTTTATGCTGGTACAATAAGAAAATGTGTGAGAAGGGCAGGAAAACATTATGTCTCCATTTAAAATTGCTGTTCTTTGCTATATTTTGTGTAATATAATTCTTATTGATGTGTCCTATTAGGTCATAGGCATCAAGCAAAAGCTGAACATTGGCATTTTGAAAAGTAGTGTTATTGACAAAGACACAGTGAGAAATTTAGAGGTTAAAGCCTTATCATCAGAAAAACTTCTTATTCATTTCCACAATACATAGTTTTTGAAAATTTTCTTCTGCCGTTTTATCAGATTCTGTTCTCACATTGTAGCCAAAAGGACACCATGCCAAACCTCGTTTTCACCAAAGCGCTAGTTAAGCAGGTAATGGAATAATTTATCATATTTTGCTATTTATAAAAGGTCTCCAAATGATCGTGAACTCTCAGACAGATTTATTACCTAAAATCCTTTTCACATTTCCTCAAAGAAGTCATCAGAGTGCTATAGATCCCCCGTGGCTCCTTATTAGCCACAGAATTGAATTGCAGATGTTGTCTTCAAAGCCCTGCATGAGGGAAGCCATAATTATTTTCAAAATTAACTCTCAACCTGTTGTCAATTTTGGCAGGTGAAATAGGCAGGTCTACTTTCTTTCTCATGCCTTGTTTTGAATGTGTGGGTACCATTTTTGTTGCTGGGTCGACCGTGTTTCTTATGGTGTGATAAAATCCTCGTGAAAAATTTCAGACAAGGATTAAAGAGATGATCAAAGGAAGACATGATCATCCTTCAGAGAGCAGGCTTACCTCAAAAGAGGTCGTGCTGTTTAATTTCACATTTGCAAGAGGCCCACTGTAAAATCAATCATTCTTGTGTTATGACTGAGGCAGATGAAGGTTGCAGCCCTTGGTTTGTTGGCAGTTCACTCAAACTGAGTCTCAGTGTGGACTAGAGCTACCTAATGTTCAGATGGATAAATTAATATTATCTATGACTGTAGGAAAGAAAAGAAATCATGGCCTAAATGAGATTTAGAAAAAATAAGCCATTTTTAGGAAAAAATGGTAAAGTTATTGTAAAAGCAAGGCTAAGGATAAGAGGTTAAACGGAAAAAAAAAATATTTGGGATCATGGACAGCATGGTCGGTCACAAAGGAACAAGTTCAGTCTGCAGCAATAGTCAGACTGTCCCAACAGTAATTTCACATCTAGTAGTCAGAAGTCGTCAGACTTGCCATAGGATATATTAGTTGCCAGAGTGCTGAGAGTGTAGCCTGCACCTTCATAGGCTGGAGCTCTTCTAGTGACAGCTGAACATGGGAAAGATTGAAAAACACCAACATGATGCATTGGCTGCTGCAGGCCTGGCTGCTGCTTGTGCCTTCGCCACATTATTCATGTACAGCTCTAGATCCTTCCTGTACTGTGCTCTGTCTTCCTGGTAAGTGTCCTCTGCTATTCTCACTCTGCAAGGCATCATTGCATGGACTAGTGAAACTTTGGGATGCCCACACCTGGACATTTGACTTCTGGAAGAAGGACCTAACAGGCAGTGATGACAACCAGTCATGCCAACAGATACTGAAATAGAGACTTCTCCATAATGTGTCAAGCTTCTCAGTGTTGCACAAGGACAAGCTTCTCAATTAATCTTTATTTGCAGATAGCTGAGAGCTGGGACTCTTCGAAAGGTCAGTGCTTCTAAGATACAAGATGGAAGTCTGTATTTGGGTTGCTTGACAAGGTAGCGGGGGACTACAGGGATGGTTTCCATGAGGAGCTGCTAGAATACTCCCTCATGTCTGATAGAGCCAATACCAGCTGGCTCCAAGATGGATCCACCACTGGCAGAGACTGATACAAACTGCAATGGTGGTAGCACCTCTGGGGTAACATACTTCAGAAGGGGAAAAAAGCCTGTGCAACTGCATCTGAAGAGAGGAGTGAGAATATGTGAGAGAAACAGCTCTGCAGACACCAAGGTCAGTGAAGATGGAGAGGGAGAAGGTGCTCCAGGCACTGGAGCAGAGATTCCCCTGCAGCCCATGGTGCAGCCCGTGTTGAGGCAGCTGTGCCCCTGCAGCCATGGAGGTAACGGTGGAGCAGAGATCCACCTGCAGCCATGGAGGACCCCACACCAGAGCAGGTGGATGCCTGAAGGAGGCTGTGACCCTGTGGGAAGCCTGTGCTGGAGCAGGCTCCTGGCAGGACCTGTGGCCCCGTGGAGAGAGGAGCAGGTTTTCTGGCAGGACTTGTGACCCCAGGGGGGACCCAGGATGGAGCAGTCTGTTCCTGAGAGACTGCACCCTGTGGGAGGGATCCACACTGGAGCAGTTCATAAAGAACTGCAGCCCGTGGGAAGGACCCACATTGGAGTAATTCGTGGAGGACTGTCTCCCGTGGGAGGGACCCCACGCTGGAGCAGGGGCAGAGTGTGAGGAGTCCTCCCCTGAGGAGGAAGGAGCGGCAGAGATAACGTGTGATGGACTGTCCACAACCCCTATTCCCCATCCCCCTGCGCTGCTGGCAGAAATCGGGAGTGAATTTGAGACCTGGAAGAAGGGAGGAGTGAGAGGAACATGTTTTTAAGATTTGGTTTTATTTCTCATTATCCTACTCTGATTGGGTTGGTAATTAAATTAATTACCTCAAGTCAAGTTTTGCCCATGATGGTAACTAGTGAGTGATCTCTCCCTGTTGTTATCTCAACCCACAAGCCTTTGGTCATATTTTCTCTCCCCTGTGGAGCTGAGGCGAGTGCCTGAGAGCCTTTGGTGGGCACCTGGCATCCAGCCAAAGTCAGCCCACCCCAAAATCTCCTTTCAGTGTGTGACGCTTCAAAGTGAGACAATCTCTGCAGTAGTTGGCCTGTGTGACTGCAGCATGCAGCTCTGTGTGTGACGTTAGGAGTTACGACTTTCTCACTGAGGAGAGCACAGACCCTCTCTCATTCCACAATAAAAGCAGAAGATGATCTCACTGTGCTCATGGCTCTTTTTCAAACCTGGACTGTGGAATCAGCCTCACTGAATGCCTCCCAGCTCTCTCTTTTTGTGTGAATGGCTTTCTCAAAGCAGTTCTTCAGCTTTGTGTTTTTTTGCCATATGCATGCCCTGCACAGGAGTAAGAGCTGCAAGGTCAAACCCTCCTTGGAGAAGTCTCTTCTCAGCTATTCTTGGATTAACTTCCAATTCCAAACAACCTGATTTTACTCCTGTCCCTCCGATACCTTGGACGCTTGCTTTATAAAACTTGATTATTGCTTTTTCAGCCTTTTTCCATTTAATGGAGAAGGTTGGTACCCTGCCCATGGTGGCACAGATAGTCTCTCTCTCTTTTTATCTAAGGACATTTTAAAGAACTTAACTGATTTCAAAGCAGACTTAGGTGAAATGGGGGAATGAGGGAAAGAAAATAAAAAAAAAAAAAAGCAAAACGACCCCAGCAACAAATGCATGACTGATAAGGGAATTTTGGACTGCACATCTCCAATCATTCACTCGAGTGCCTGAGATTTTGCGGCACATATGGCCCTCTGTCAGGGGATTCTATAACAGCAGACAGTTATTAACAAATAGCTTGTCATTCGGTAGGATAAATGATGCAAAACTCAGCAATGTTATCACTGCATACCACCATGATCTAATTGTTTTAAGCGATACAAGCAATATTTTTTATTTTTATTTTTATACTTTTGATTTTTAAAAACAGTTGAGAAATTGGAATGATTTGTTACCAGAGTAAACAGGGTAGGATTTTCTTTCCTTCTGAATCTCAGATTTAGATAGGACTCCTACCTTTTGGGGATTTCATAAATCTGTGTCTTGGCTTCTCTTATACACTCACTCTTATGCCACTCTACTGGAAATGGAAAAGACATTCCTTGTTGATCACTTTGGCCATACGCTTGTGAACCAGGATAGACATTCCTTGTTGATCACTTTGGCCATATACTTGTGAACCAGGACACTGTTGTTTTGGTCATTAATCTTTACTTTTGTCCTGTTTGGTTTAATTTCAGAGGTGCTCAGTGACAGCCTGTATTTCTCTAGTGATTTTCACTTATGGGCTGTTGGTGCTTTGCAGATCCTGGGTTATGAAGACCTACTGCAGTCTTGTGAGCCAAGTATTATTATCATCATTTGGAAAGAATAAGGGATGAGGAAATGAGGCATAATTTGTGACCTGACAAAGATCACGGTGGAGGTATATAGAATAGTTTAGAATGAAAAAAAAAAGTCTCCCAGGCTATAGGTTCTTTGTCTTTACCACAGGATAGATCTTTGACAGATGCAAATAACTCCCTAATGAGCTGAGGTTCATTCTAGCTTTTGAAACAGAGAAAGTGTCCCAGTGAATCAGGCTAGTCCTCCATCTTATTCAGCAGCTTGTCTCTAAAAATTACCTTTGAGGAGCTAATTCAGAAGCAGACACTCTGCAGCAGGACTTTTACTTATCCCCTTACTAGAAAAAGAAATTCACTTAATTCTCCAAAGTTTTGTGATGAATAAAGACTTGAAGCATGAATATTTCTTCCCAGAATTTTTGTTGGCTTTTAACTTACTGTTACAAAGCTGGATTTTCATGCTGCCAGCTCATATCCAACTAAAGCAGTTCAGTAGCTATCATTAGGGGCAACTATGAACAGATGCTCCGATGTCTTGAAGACCTAACTATAAATTTGAATTCCTAAATTTTACGATGAATCCTTAATGTGTACAATTATTTGTAGCTTTCACCACTCAGAAGACTCCAGTAAGGGCATACTACTATCTCAAATCCTCTGTACTCTTCCAGGCTTCCTACTGGAAGCTGAATCAAATTCAGAGGAAATCTGCATAGCTATGGTTTGTCTACAGTTTGACTAAAATGTCACTGGAGGCTCCAGAAAAGCTCCGATCCTCAGACACAATGAAACTTTATAACTTCCAGATAAAATTCCCCTTTGAAAGAAGCATTTTTCTTAGAGCAAGGCTAAAACTGTGCAGGGACCTCTTTTAGGGCACAAAATTTTTTTTCTGCTCCCAATGCCAGGTGCATTTGTTCACTTGTCGGTCTTTAATGTGAAGCAAGAGAAATGTGCGGCTGAAAACAGTAACAAGCTCCTGCCAGCAATAACCTCTCCCTTGCACACATTTGTCAGACTAGATAGTAGCAGTGAGAATAAACTCTTCTTAGTCACAGTGTTTAATGCAGTGCTGGTACGTATGCATCTCTTCTAATGCTGTACGGAGCAGAAGGTTGTTTCTACCTTCTGTTCTTGCTAATGTCTTTCCATACCACCCAAGTCAGGAAGGACCACTCTGACAGTTGAATCTAATCAATAACTATGCATACATTTTGTCTCAATTAAGAAAGATCACATTACAACCTCCTGAGGACTCTGGTTATTAATATATTAAAAGAAATATTATTTTTGAGCTTGATAGAAACAAATGCATTTTTGCCCCATCAATAATATATCATGTGCAAATTAGTGTCTGAATTAATGTCGTGTGGCTACAGTGAAAAAAATAGCACTGGCTTTATTACATAATAAAATGCCCTTAATTGTTGGACGAGAGCAGCTTTATAACATACCATTACTTTTGGTAACAACCTCTGCCTTTTCATCGATCAGAAAATGTTATCAGTCAGAGCCAGATTGAAAGTAAAACTGAAGAATAACATCACTGAGCTGGTGCAGTTGAACGAAATAAATTGATGCTGGCCTGGCTTTGAATTCAAATTGAAATATAATTAATAAAAAGATTTACAGAATAACACATTTCCGACTTTTGAAGCCAAATGTTAGCACTCAGAGCAGCAAAGCGTTACATACAATTTCACTGCATTTCTCAAACCATGAATGACGTGTTGCCAAGCCTCTTTTTGTTTGCTTATTTGTTTGCTTTCTTGTGGCTTAATTAAGAGCATCTCAAAGTACAGTCTGGAGTTACTCTAATGTCACTGAGTACTCAGCAAATGTGGCAAGCCTGGAGACTGTGATGGCAAGAGGCTATTAAAATATTTTCTTATTTCCATCTGTTTAAATGCAACTTATGGATTTAAGATCCCATCTCACACCAGCAATTTTTTTTTTTTTCTTCCTCCTAGGGAGAATTTTAAGAACAAGGAGAACATAGCTGGGAAACACTAGCTGGGGACTGTGATTTAGTTCTAGGTCCAGAGTCTCCAGCCTCAGCCATGACTCTGGAAACCAGACATATTTAGGGAAAAGCTTAGTAGAGTGCCTAGAACTAAACATGTCCTTAACTGCTTTCTTAAATCAGTGCATTGGGCTGTAATCCCCCTGGGCTGGAGCTTGCGTCTTAGCAAGTCTGTAGCTCTACCAGAACAGAAACAGTATTAATTAATTTAGGGCATTAATATGGAAAGCCTATACAATGACATCAAGTTTCATGACGTGAGTATAGCTAATTTGGGAGACTATCATGAAAGCCACTGTCTAGGTTACCTTCTACAGCGCTATAAAGAATAATGTTTATATTACTGATAACACAAGTCACCCTGTCTCACTTTGTCTTTCTCTCTTTATTCTTTTCCCTGTGAACAACACTGCTTGTATAACTTCTTAGTGGTTCAAAGACTTGCAAGTATAGGCAAGCATGCAAGTATTTAAAATCTAGAGGTAAACCCGTAACACAAAGCTCCATTATGAATCCCAACTTGATGAAAATTAGTGGGTGTTTTATTCTAAGGATGCAAGAACAAGCATGGGAGTGCCATGGGATAGGGAAGTCTAAGTTAAGCTGTTGAGTTAAAAGTGAGAACCAACTGTGGAGAATTGCAGAAGGACTGTAAGAGACTAAAACACTTTGTGATTAAGAGGCAATGGAATTCAGGACAGGTAAATGTAAAATTACACACATGGGGGAAAAACAATCTAAACTTTGTATATAACACGATGGGCTCTGAGCTAACTGCTGTTACTCAGAAATGAAATCTTGGGGTTATAATATATAGTTTTATTGAACTCAGTGCCCAACTGTGGTAAAAAAAAGTGCAAAGTGAATATTAAGAACGGTTAGGAAAGAGAATAAAATAGAAAATATCATATCACTATGTAAGGTGCTGGTGTGCCTGCATCTTAAATTCTGGGTGCAGTTCTGGTCTCTGTTTCAAGGCATAATGCCACTAGAAAAGGCCAAGTGAACAGTAGTAAAGGTAACAGTGGGATGCAGATTTCACATCAGGACAGACTAAATGGGATGTAACGTTTCAGTGAAAAATAGTTGCAATGGAGAGAGGGTTACAGCAAGGGTGTATAAAGTTTTGTGGGATGCACAAAGGGCTCATGGGAAATAATTTTCCATTTTCTCTACCCATACAGAAATGAGGGTCTTCCAAGTCAAAGTAGCTGGTAGCAGGTTCACAGCAAACAAAGCAAGAAAATGTTTCATTACACAACAGAGAACTAACCTCTGAAATTCCCTGCCACAAGAGGCTGTGAGCGTTGAAACCATGCATAGAGAAGATGACTGGAAGAATTCCTGGAAAAACAATACACTGAGGACTAATGAACTTAGACAACACGTCTGGCCTATCATGTTCCTAAACTGTAAATTTTGGAGGAGCAGAGGACTATTCTGGAGTAATGTTGCTGTACAGTATCTGTGTCTGTATCCTCCTCCCCAGGCATCTGCTGCTTGCCACCCCTGGGAGTGACCCAGCACGGCCACTCTTCTCTCTATGCTTATTCTATGTCATGAGCTGTCCATACTCAGTCACTGCTATCTCTTGTTACACACTTGTGGCAATCATGGCTGCACAGCCTAAAACTTCCCCATCTCCCTGATAAGGCTGGTGCCGTTTCCACCTCAGAACACAGCATTCCGCCTCAAATGGAGCTTGAATTGAGCCCATATATTTTTTATCTAAATCTGGATTTACTCTGGCCATTAGAGAGACAGAGTTTGGACAATAAATTGAGATTAAAACCAGAAAGCTGCCAAGGTTCAACAGAGCTTAGTGCTTACATTATCTCTCTCCATAAGCCGCCTAGTCCTGCTTATCCACACAGAAAATGTAAATACATCTTCCCAAAACAATGAAGAGATTAAATTAGCATCAGCAAAGCTCACTACTATCTCTCTTGCTGAAGATTGTAGATTGGATAAAAATGTCTTGGTTTGGTATGTAAAATGCAGCTGACAATTATTCCTTTTTCTGTATTTTCTCAGTATTTTCCATTTACGGCTGGTAGTCTTTCTCTCCCCCCTCTCGCTTCCTGCAAGTGCGTTATCTCTGTATTCTTGAACTTACAACTGCAACATTTACGGCTGGTAGTCTTTCTCTCCCCGCCTCTCGCTTCCTGCAAGTGCATTATCTCTGTATTCTTGAACTAACAACTGCAAAATCGAATTCTCCTTTACAATGGAAGAGGTAGGAACTCAGCCTGCACCAAAGGAATAAAAAACACTTTTCAATTTGTTCAGAACTGCTGTGCAAATAAAAACAAGAAGAAAATGACTGATTAAAAGGAAACTCCGCACCAAAGGAATAAAAAACACTTTTCAATCTGTTCAGAACTGCTGTGTAAATAAAAACAACAAGAAGAAAATGACTGATTAAACAGAAACTCACAGCAACAGAGTTTTACATTGAGTTTAAATTTCTGTTTCTCCTGAAGTGTATTGTCTGAAAGTTTCTCTCTATCAGCTAAAATTCTTCTCTTCCTCCAGAACTTATCTGAATTCACACTTGACCCCCTAAAGATGACTGAGGGCTAAACTGTGTGTTGTTTTATTCAGTCTAGCGGTGCAGTAAGTGTTGTAGTTTATTTTAAATCCCCCTAAAGATGACTGAGGGCTAAACTGTATGTTGTTTTATTCAGTCTAGCACTGCAGTAAGTATTGTAGTTTATTTTAAAATCACCTTCTACCAGTTTCAATGAATTTCCTGTGGTTCAAGTACAGAAGGATTCTTAAGGGACATCAGCATTCATTAAACATCTTCACATGCTAAGAAAAAAACAGCCAACAATTTTTTGCATGAAGTCCTAAAGTTAGAATAGAATCACAGAATCATAAAATCATAGAATGGTTTGGGTTGTAAGGAACCTTTAAAGGTCTTCTTGGACATCTTCACCTAGATCAGGTTGCTCAGAGCCCCGTCTAACCTGACCTTGAATGTTTCCAGGGATGAGGCATCTTCCACCTCTCTGGGCAACCTGTGCCAGTGTTTCAACACCCTCACAGTAAAAAAAAAATTCTTCCTTATATCTATCCTTAATCTACCCTCTTTTAGTTTAAAACCATCACCCCTTGTCCTACTGCAACAGGCCCTGACAAAAAGTCTGTCCCCATCTTTCTTGTAAGCCCCCTTTGAGTACTGGAAGGCTGCTATTGGGTGTCCTCAGACTCTTCTCTTCTCCAGGCTGAACAACCCCAACTCTCTCAGCCTGTCCTCATAGGGGAGGTGCTCCAGCCCTCTGACCATCTTTGTGGCTCTTGTCTGGGCTCACTCCAACAGGTCCATGTCTTTCTTATGTTGGGGGCCCCAGAGCTGTCCGCAACACTCCAGATGGGGTCTGACGAGAGCAGAATAGAGGGGGAGAGTCACCTCCCTTGACCTGCTGGTCACACTTCTTTTGATGCAGCCCAGGATACTGTTGGATTTCTGAGCTGCAAGCACATATTGCCGGGTCATGTCCAGTTTTTCATCCACCAATACCCTCAAGTCCTTCTCTGCATGGCTGCTCCCAATCTCTTCATTCCTCAGCCTCTGTTGATACTGGGGGCTGCCTCAACCCAGGTGCAGGATCTTGCACTTGGCCTTGTTGAACCTCACATGGTTCATACGGGCCCACTTCTCAAAACTGCAGAAGTTGTGCATGTCAAGTAAGTACCATATTTACATGTTGCAGGAGATACTGAGACACGTTCCAAATTAATCTCTGCTAATCTAGTTTCCAGATTAATACATTTGGAAGAAGCAGCAGTCAGCTTCTTGGGTAGAGATAAGAACACATCTTACAGAACTGTGAAATATTCAAAGAGTTTTCCAGCTGAGTGAAAACCCTGTGGAGTGTAACCAGGAGTAGGAAGATTCCCAACATGATTTCATTTGTATCTATGCATCTTTTTTTCAAATACAGTTATTAACTTCTTAAGTTTTTCTCCATAATAAAATAGATTTTGCTTTCCCTTTAATGGGTGGGGTAGTTTTGCGAGTAATTTTGCCAGCTGGAAGAAATTGGTGTCCCATTCTTCTGAGAATAGACACATCAAAGAGAACAGACAGGTCCATCCTCACAGTGCCTAGAGCGCCAAAACAGCACCAGTGGCTCGATGTCAGTTTTGTGGATGCTCCTGCAATAAGTTGCAAAACTTGTCTGAGGATTGATGTTGTAGGTCTCTATTTAAGAAAAGTGTCTTCCAATGGCAAGTCTTAACCAGATTATTTTTTACATTCAGCAGAACAAAAGGGATAATTTCTTAAACCTCTGAGACAAGTCAGCATTGCGAGTACAATCTTTCAAACATTTAAGGATCTTGGAAGGGACAGCATGAGAAATGGGCTGAGTTTCCACCTTGCTTGTCTGAGTCATAGGTAGATAAATTATACTCTGATGTGAGCTGCAACAGTCTCCCATACAGAACTTGATGGGGCAGACCACTGGCAGAGCTGAAAAGAGCACCACTGCCTTTCCTGGGATGGTCACCATCCAGTGCTCCCCAGTATGGAGATGAGGGCTTTGTATAGCATCATGAATACAAGCCTTTTATAAGGAAATACCACACCTAGGGAAAATCAAACCTATTATACCTACTTAGGCTTTGCAAGGGAAGCTGGCAAAGTTAGAGAAAAATTCTTATGCCATCAGAATTTTATAATTGTTATTGCTGTTATTACTACCTGCAGCTAGCAAGGGCAATGGTAAAAGCAGAGGAAAACCGCATCACAGGTATTTCCTTTAATTTTGACTGTCCATTCTCCTTCCAGCTTTGTATACTCCAGGTTTTACTACTGTGCCTTCTCAATGGTTTATTGTCAACCATTTTATCCACTGCAATCTCGAACCCTTCCATTTAGTCTATTCCTTATATTTGTGTCTCTTGTATTTACCTGAAAACAAACAAAGCCCTTCCTGCAACTACCATGTTATTTGCTGGGCTTCACATTACTCTCTCTGATTAGATAATTATCTTATTCTCTATTCACCATATGACTGTTGGGATCATTTAGGACGGTGACCATGCACTGGCTTGTCTTTGCCCGGTACCTGGCATGATTGGATCGTGATCTTGATTGATGAGGCGACAACTTGATAATAACAAGAAGGAATGCTACAATCCAACAGTAACCTGTTGACAGATGGAAATTCTTTAGCATGTAATACGTAACAAAATCAAAGGATGTCATCTTTCTATGAGCATGATGACATCTTTCTATGAGCATGGTGACAAGCCTTTATGTCTAAGCTAAATTTGATATTTATCTTGTGGAGAATATAGATTGTATTACATATGTAAAGCCACATATGTGGACATCCATTTCTTGGCCTTTAATGACAAGATGGTTGATTTGATTTCTGATTTTAACCTGTTTCTGTATGATCATTTAACATGTCCATCAGTGCTGGCAAAGAATGAAAACAGTGAAGATATTCTCTGTTTATATGAAATATTTTCCTCAGTAAATTTATTTTGCAAAAATTGTCAAAGCCTTCAGAGCTCAGTCAAATACTCCTTGCAGTTTGCTAAAATACCATCATAAGAAAGAAAAACATTGACTAAACCCTGCCCCAAAATACAAGAAGATTTTCTCCATATGCTTTGAATGATGCTCATCCATTTCTTCACATTTCCGTTGTTCTCTCTTTTTATTCTCCAAATTTGCATTCAAATTGAGAATTGAGAATAGACTTAAATCACATATATATCCACCTGCATATTCAAACTAACAACACAAACAAAAAATAAATAATTTAAGACATTCAAAAATATCTATTTTGGCATACAACTAAATGATCTGCTAGACAAAAACGCCAAGTTTCTGACAATCCTCAGTGAGTCCAACTGGCTTCTCAAGCATTTTAACAAAGATAAAAAAGGATTAAGACAGCTCATCTTAGGCATCTGCTTCTTCCATTTCTGGCCATAGCTTCTCCATGGGTGCAAGAAGCATCCTATGAAGAATGTTCTATATTTTTTGATCCTCCCCATTACTCATGGCATTTATTTAATATCAAGAGCTTAGAAATAATTTCTATAAATACTGAGTGTATTATAAAATCATTTGTTTCTAGGAGGGAAATATGTAATAATGAAATTTAAATAGTTCCTATGAGTGAACTTAAATCACTTAAATCCACTTAAAAAGTGGGATTTAGGGCCTAAGGATTTAGGAGCACAGTGGAATGAAGGTTGTTGTCTTATTGCTGAGTGAGCTTGCCCCAAGACTGGGACTAGGTAATTAGCTTGTTTAGCTTCACCAGTCACCTAAGCTTGGCCATGGTACCATCTTGATGAACTGTGTATAGTGCTTTATCTTCCAGCCTGCTGCCACTGTGAGATGGATAAATTTATGTTATCTTACTAGATATCACGCACTTTGTGATTCTTACTAGGCAAAGCCTCTTTTTGAATATGTTTTTTCAGGTTTCTTTAGACTGAATAACAAGAGAAATGTTTGTACAGCAAACTCTTCCTTCAAGCACTCAGACGGTTTCTGTGGATGTGTGCGTTCCCATTCGCAAAGCTTTCAGCTGTTTTTCTGGTGTATCTCAGAATAATTATCTTCTGATGTTTGCTATTGTTTGTCTGAGATTTTTCTTAGTTGGTGCAGTCGGGCAAAACTTAAATAAAAAGGCTTTTTCATGAAAAGCTTTGAAGAATGGATGGCTCTGGAGCCTGGGGAAAGGCTGTGCTCTCTCATACAGGCTGTTAATTTGAAATCATGGTTAGTGTTGTTCTCTGTTCTTACTGGTCATTTTTAGTGGGGGATATAGAATCATAGAATGGTTTGGGTTGGAAGGGACCTTAAAGATGTTCCAACCCTCATGCCATGGGCAGGGACAACTTCCACTAGACCAGGTTGCTGAAAGAAATATGAAATATGAAAGAAATATGAAATTATTCAAGTAACATCCTCTGTGCTGGAGAAGGAGCCCCATATTGGAGCATGCTATTACTGACAACTGTTGACATGGGAGGTGGAATCAGCAGAGGGAGGGAATGCTGACCAAGCAAATAGCGTTGGGATCTCTTGGGCTAAGGCAGGGCAGGTGAGCTGATGCTACAGCTGTCTCTGCTGTGCTGGTTCTGTGCACGACAGAAAGATTTCAGTTCGCCAGGCTTTCAGTAAAAAGCACTTCACAAAGCTCTTGCATTACACACTGCAGGAAGAATTAATGTCTTTTGTTTTACCAGCAGATGTAGTCTGAAACTGTGCAAGTTCCAAACAAATAGACAGTGCAGAGCACAATGCATCAGCCAGGATTCAAAGTCATGTCTAAGCTCCGGAGTGCAGCAGTCTGTTTTTGCCAATAAAAAATGCAGTACTCATTTTCTTGAAAGACTTAACATGGCTGACAACCAAATGGTACTTCTGATTTTTCTTCTCTGGGACAGGCTGGAGATTTTTTTTCCCCTCACATTGGCTACTGATGTAGGAAAAAAATTCTTGGCCATTTCTGCGTCTCCAGATGATCACTGCTTGCTGAGGAAGCAGGGGGAGGGAGGGAGGTCATCTCAATTTTTGCAAATGTATGTGAAGGCATGATTGAGTGAACATAAAAGAACATCAAAAGAGTTGTGTAGACGACATGGCAGGTGCAGCAACATAACTGGTTTGTTTGTTTTTTTTTTTCTCCCTCTGATGGGAAATTGCACAATTTTGAATGTTTCGGTCATTCTTGCACAATAAAGACATGTATGCTCACTTTGGGGAAGGAATTGTATTTTTACACATGAGAATGGCAAAGTTATATGAAAAATAAATCCATGGATGATGAGGTGAATGTGCTGCCAGGAGGAATAAAGATCTGTTACTACAAAAACTATGTGGCCAGTATTTACTGATATACACAGGGTAGATTTACATTAGATATTAGGAGGAAATTCTTTACTGTGAGGGTGGTGAGGCAGTGGCCCAGGTTGCCCTGAGAAGCTGTGGATGCCCCATCCCTGGAGGGGTTCAAGGCCAGGCTGGATGAGGCTTTGAGCAACCTGGGCTAGTGGGAGGTGTCCCTGCCCATGGCAGGGGGTTGGAACTCAATGATCTTTAAGGTCCTTTCCAACCCAAACCATTCTATGATTCTACTGTGGACATTATTTCACTATTTTGAAAGAAAAAATCTTTCTTTTCCTGTTCAAGCTAGAAAAGATTAAGGCACTGAGCTGAAACACAACATAGTAACATAGATAAGTTGCACACAGGAAAGCACTTTATTCATAAGGGATGAACATGTGTATTATTCCAACTTACAACTTCATGCCACTTTATACCCAGTTTTCCAGTTTACCCATTAATTTTCCTTTAGGTCTGCTTTAGGAGCCTCCTGAAGTCAATAGAAAGCCTGCTGTTGAATTCTGATGGGCTTTGGCTTAAGCTTTAAAGGAATACACACTCTTGCCTGACTGTGTGGTTTATATTTTGATGAATTGCTTGTCATATTCCCTCAGATAATTCACGGCTTCACTGGAGAGATAAACCCAAATCTTGTTCAGTCATCCCATGTTTTATAGGTATTGCAATTTACAATGTATCAATCATCTGGCTGTCTTTAAGAAATTTACAGTAATGTTGTAAAATTATGTAAAACTAACGTTTCAGAGATTACAACCGGAGAGATTTTGTTAGCACTTAAAGCACCTTATGTATTTCCAATGACACATTTAATTTACAATGTATTCCACTGAATACTCACAATTTTCAGAATGCTCCCATTAGTTATTACAATTGATCCATTGCTATATGATGGACAAGATGTAAACAGGTAATAGAGCCATATTCTGCAACCCATCCTTAGGCACTGCTCAGGGGCCCGCAGGATCAAGATTGACCTCATTAGCAGATGGAAACCTTGCTCTCAACCTACGTGAAAGGCTGAGAGAGAGATCAGGTGTGTTGGGTGGCTACAGAGTGCAGGGGTGCATGGTTACCTCCTGCAGCAGCAAAAGCTTGATTTTTGTCAAGAGCTTTTGTCCTGACTAACCCCTCATTCTTGAGGAAGAAAGAAATTAAACTGCTGAGATGCCTTGCAGTGCCTCTAAGTCAATGTATGCTTAGAAGACCAGTAACAGTAACATCTAAGGGTTCGACCTTGTGTCTATACTATTTTCTTGCACTATCCTCCTATTTTCTGCTGCAACAGGATTAGGACTTCATTTCTGTTTCAGCTACATTTTATTATTACAATAGCCTGCAGGACATCATAATCATGATCTTTATTTTCTGGCTCCATTGAAATGAGGCTAGTCAGGTTTTAGGAAAGGTTAATTATATACCTGTGAGAAGACAGCACCCACTTCCCACTAACTGCAGTGTTTTTTGCTACAGGTCATGTTTTTGTTGGAAATGTTTGGACAATTTAGAGGAGTTACTCATCCAAATTCCAGTAGGGAGAGGAATGAGAGCTGGAGAGAAAGCAGCAAGGACTCTTAAATTAGCTCACGTAAGTATTCTTGTTAGAAACAGTGTATGTTATATCTTAGGAGGTTTAGCGATGCATGTGGTGCTTAGGGACATGGTTTAGTGAGTTAGGTGGTGTTGGGTTCACGGTTGGCCTTGATGATCCTTAAGGTCTTTTCCAACCTTAATGATTTTATGACTCTATGATTCTATGATCTTCTGTACCAAGGTCTTCCAGCCTTTCACCTCTTGTGTAGTGGTTATCCAGAAAGCCGGAAAAGCTCTGGCCGTGTGTCTCAGAAGCAAGACTAGCAGAAAGAGGGCACAATTCATCTTTCCAAACTTTAGATATCTGCAGTGACTCAGAGGAATGAAAGGGGAACTTCTGGGCATGATTCATCCTAAAATAGATACCTGAAGTATATTAGGTGATTCACACTTTCTCTGTCTTTGTGAAATGGAACCTAGGGTGACTAACACAGATGTACAGGATGATACCTAAAATCAAGCAAGATGTGTCTCATCCATAATTGTATCAGTGATGGTTATGGACATTAAGTTAGAGATGAGTGGTGGTTATGTGCTTGTTTCATTATTTGGGAATAAAAATTGCTGATCACAGCAAAAAAAAGGTCTTTCAAATCTTTTCTGAACCAGATGACTGGTAAGTGTGCAATTAAATGGGCCATAAATGGCAAAGGTTTATTTGAGTATAAATGATATCATCTGTAGTGTGTAACTCTCTCAGAGATTGAAAGAAAGTTTGGCTTAAGAACCTTTCAGGCCCTTCACCATAAAGTGGGATGTGAATATATTTTATTTCAATAAATATGCTTAAATAAACACTGCAGAGAGATCTGAAGTGATATGTGACTCGTTTCTGCCTGGAATTAGGAAATATTTTTAGTTGATTTTATCTTTTTCCGTTGAGCAGAGGGAATGGAACAACAGTTGTACCCAGGATGCCAGCATTTATCCCTTTAATTTAAGGCTGGTTCCTAATCTTAATAAAAGAAAAAGTGTGTGTATGTGAGAGCTTTGATGAAAATGGCTCTCACCAATAAACAGAGCATTATGAATGCATCAGACACTAACAGCAAAAATAATCTCTGCGAATAATCACCTTAATAACGATTTTCATTAATCTTTGTTCAGAGCTATTCTCTTTGATTGAGATGAAGAGGAACAGTAGGTAGTGCAAATTCAGAGCAATGCCAGGTACATTCAGAAGATACTCTAAGGCTTTGCATTATGAAAGCCCCTTCTGATCTGCCATGTGTACAGAGAAATTTGCATGATTCCTCTTAATAAAAGAGTAACACAAAGAACTTTTATCAGAATCAAGCCTGTGTTCTCATTAGATATTGCAGCATGGCTTCGCTTACTATGAAATCTTTCCCTTGTAATTTTCTTTCTGATTCTAGTGCTCCTGCAAGGTATAGGGAGAAAATAATAATGAACTACATGACAGTTTTACCAGGATTTGAACTTCTGAGTGATTGAATGTAAAGCAGGATGCTCTCCACTGCTTCAGAAAGAAAGTGAGACTAATACTGCTGAAGAGGGAAGCCCAAGAGCTTCAATCCTGAAAGGCAGGACCGGGTAGCTGGAGGCTAAGAGGGCTTGTTCCTTTGCCTTTATGTCTGTTTGTGACTTCTCTACCCTGATTTTGACTAAAGAAAACTCTTAGTATAGACACTGTGTGCTCAAGGTGCCTATCAATCAGGGGAGAAGACCAAAATCTCAGGTCTCAGTACAATTCACACACTTATCAGTAAAAAAATCCTGAAAGGCAGGACCGGGTAGCTGGAGGCTAAGAGGGCTTGTTCCTTTGCCTTTATGTCTGTTTGTGACTTCTCTACCCTGATTTTGACTAAAGAAAACTCTTAGTATAGACACTGTGTGCTCAAGGTGCCTATCAATCAGGGGAGAAGACCAAAATCTCAGGTCTCAGTACAATTCACACACTTATCAGTAAAAATAAAGACTATTGTTGTTGAGGACAATCCTTGGGATGTGGGATTAGACACTAAAAAATGCTTCTGGATTCTAGACAGACGGCTAGTGCTTGGTAATATTGGCTGTACTGTAGTAGAGTAGACCCAAAACATACTAACCCAAGTCCTAAGAAACTAAAGTTCAGTCACATTCATATGTTAAATACTTTCCTACTCTAATTTTCTTACATGGCTTGGGCTATCCAATAGGAAACAGCAATGACATGAGCCTGCATTATATTCTTATTCTCCTATTATTTTATCCTTAAGACTTGAAGTCTTGGATTAATTCAGAAACTGCATACAACTCCTTTCCTCTCTTTTGTAGTTCAGGAGAGAGAATTCATGTCATGTACCCATCTTTGACCCTAGGTTGCAAAGGCAAGATACAAACCATATTTCCCATTGTGCTCCATGGTCTTTGGAGACTATAATCTTGCCACTGTGAGCCCAAACATAGTAGTGCCTTCAGAACCCTGGCGCTCCATGGTCTTTGGAGACTATAATCTTGACACTGTGAGCCCAAACATGGTAGTGCCTTCAGAACCCTGGTACCAGGTATTTATTCTTGTGCAGTACCATAAATCCAGAGCACCTTGGGAGTTACTCTGATATGGCACTGCTATCATTAGTTATGTTTATACCAGTAAATTAAAATTTGTCAAAAAACACTCCTGGGCACTGGAACTTGAGTGT
>NW_010140562.1:12661-13550 GCF_000699245.1 Pterocles gutturalis | reverse complement strand
GGGTAAAACATAGCTGAAAAGGGATGCTCATAATGCAAAAACACCCCAATCCTCACCTGTACCTGTGCCTGTCAGACAGAAATTAGAAGTATCAAGCAGAAAGTATTGGTTGTATCCAACACTGTTTTGTTTTTTTTATTTATTCTGAGTTAGTTTGGATTAGCTGATGGGGCTTCAGAGCAGCTTAGGGGGTGGTGCTGCTAAACCACCCAGCATCTCACTGATGGCCCAAGAGCATGTTATGAATCCAGATGTAGCAATGACCCCATCCTCAGAGTGTGCAAACTCCTGGTCCAAGCTGGTGGATATCAGCTGCTTAACATCTGCCCACAGATGTTCTACCTCAAAGCTCCTCCCTTTCCTTTTTTGTCTTTTCCCTGCAGAGGAGCTGGCAATGTTTGAATCTTTGCTGAAAGAGGTGTTGAGGCATGCCGAACCCCTGGGATGGAGCAGCCCAGGTGCCACCACCTACAAGCAGCAGAGGTGGCAGGTCTGGCAACGGCACCGCGGAGCAGCTGCGGAGAGAGCAGCGCCCAGGAGAAACTGGGAAAGAGCTCTGCATGTGTGTGTGTGTGTGTGGCACAGCTGAAGGCAAATATTACCCCTGGTTCTGGCAGGGAGGTTGCGTGAGATCCTTTCATGTTTTAATTAGGCAGCTGCGATATTAGTGACTCAAGAGCGGGACAAACGGAGAGATGAACGTAGCGGTCGGGGCGCACATGCATTATGCAAACAGCTTTTACAAGGGAGCGTGGTGGCACTTATCGGCAGCATGCAGCTTGTGAGCTGTCTGCAGCTCTTATAGACGTGGGAGAGAAACGCACCCAGCCCCGGGAGCTTCTCAGGTCCGGAACGTCAGGGACCTTCCCCCTGTTTGCAGCCCCAAGTG
>NW_010140562.1:0-12609 GCF_000699245.1 Pterocles gutturalis | reverse complement strand
GCATCGACTATGGGAGGATGGGGTCTGCAGCATTGGCCCAGGTCACAGATCTATTGGCGTGCTGACATTTCCTTCCAGACTGCATTAACCCCGCCAGCTGAAAGGGTGTTTTTCCCTTTTATAAAGCTGTAAATCATCCTTACAATCATGAATCTGCCATGACTCCCTTCCCCTCTAGCTACATGGACACACAGCCCCGGCTACCCTGGAGCTCCAACAAATCCATCTGTACAGGCTGAAATACGGCTCACGGGGCTGGTGCAGTCACAGCATCTTCCCATCGCTCAGGGTTAGGGCCAGGGGGATTGGGCTCCTGGGAAACGAGCAAAACACTCTGTGTGATTTTGAAAAAAAAAAAAAAAGGAGATATAAGGATCAATGCTCAATGGGTCTTTCAGCACCTTATTATGAGCCTCCGTGAACATTCCCCACCTGGCCAAGCCAATCCACCAAATCCTGCTTTAAAGAGCAGCGTGTATAAAAAGCTCACACTTGGCTTGGCTTGCCCCCGTGTTCGCGGTATTTATTGCCGCCTGCAAGGAGCTCAGCTGCCTTGCCCGTGTGCAGCCCCGGGAGCGGCTTGCAGGGAGCACGGGGGAAAAACCAAAGCGCCTCCAGAAGAGCAGGCATGCCGATTTGGGGATAAGAAGGATAAAAAGAAAGCTGCACATCTAGTGAAAAAAAAAAAAATATGAAAGAGTTTAATAGCAGCTTAAGACTGGGGGTTTGGCAGCTGTAACACGGAGAGAAATTAAGCTCTGAACACAGAAGGTTATAAAGTGCTTATAGTAACTGACACGGACACGCAAGGAGCTTAGCAAAGAGGCAGAAAGATGGTGACTTTCCAGAGCTGGGGCCAAGGGACCAGAGCAGTGACCCGTCCTTGGGCCAGCCGGGCTGGTGATACCTGCCACAGTGCATTAACCATGCAGCGGGACGCGGGGCTGCCCAGGGACATCTCTCCAGTGGCTGGATGAATGTGTTCAGCTCTTGGATGCACCCGTCTGTGTGTGCTGAGGGAGGATGATGCCCACCAGAAGGTTGTCTATGCTGCTGGGACACCTGGCCACAATCCTGATCTCGTTAAAACCACGCAGCACTTCTGGCATGGTCAGGAGTATCTCAGCCACCCTGGGTGTGCATCAGCACCCACACAGTGGGTCTCATGTGTCCTATGAGCCTTAGGCACCGTGTGTGCTGCAAAAGTGCTTGTGAGCATCGTTCTGCTCTGGAGTCCCAGGAGGAACCGTGGTGCTCCTGGCATAGGGGAATGAGGGCATGGACAGAGCTCAACCTCCACAGCCAAGACCACGTCACCTCCATGGTCACGAAGGGACCATGTCACCTCATGTCACCTCACCCCTGATTCTGGCTTTGCATCTGACAAAGTGAGATGGGAAAACACCCACCAGCAGAGCTGTGGCCTGGGAGGTGCTGCGGGGCGCTGCTGGGTGCCACGGCCAGGCTCAACATCTGTGTGTCAACCACAGGAGTGGCACCTGTGACGGTGCACAAGGAGCCTTGTGCTGCTGCTTGTTGGAGCTGGGAAGAAGCATCAGCCAGAAGTATCTGCTGAGGATGTTCCTGAGCTGAGAAAATACTGATTCTCTCCCCTCCCTTGGAAAACAGTCCTTACTACATCACCCTGAGAAATACTGTGGGGCCGGGAGACCAAACGGTCCCCAGACCGGTCCCCCATGTCCTGCCCTGCTGCTGGTTAATCCCGTCAGGGAGATGTTTGCCCAAAGAGCCTTGGCGGTGTTCACGCACGTCATGTTTTCCCCGAGGTGATTTTTCTGGCCCGGCAGGGTCTGTGCCTTACGTCTCTGGCTTTGCTACAAACATGGAGCTAATCCATTTCTGGCAAGGCAGCCTGAGAATTTATGTCCGTGGAGCGTGAGGAGATGAAAAGGCACCGTACAACATATTATCTGAAGTGCTCTATTGAATTACCAGCCTATGAATCAAAGCAACTGTAACGACGCAACTTGGCTCTTTGCCATGAAAAGGGACGACAGTCCCCAGGGAGGTTTCAGACTCCTGGTCCCTGGCCATGCTCCCATCCCACTTTGGCCCCCTGGATGAGGAGCATCATCTCCAGTGACCTACACCCTGCCTGAACCATGGAGAATTCAGCTTCTGGACCAACCAGACTCTACACCCACCAACTCCAGCTCATCAAAGGTCATCACAGCCATTCAGGTGGTCCTTGCAGGCTCTCCGTGGGGTGAGAGCCCACCAGGATGGGTCATGTACCCCCAACCTCCTTCCCACCCAAAGCAGCATGAGCCATGCATTCTTACCTGCTCTGCTTCAGAGTAGGGGTTGTTCAGGACCATGGGTGCATTGCTCTTCCCCCACAGCTCACCGAGGACACGGTCGTTCTCCATCGGAGCTGGTAAGACTTTCTGCGGCTTGTTTTCCCCTTCCCTGAAACTGAAGGGTTAAAAATCATTGGGGTCAGCGGGCTGGAGGGTGGCTGTGTTTTGGGACCATGGGACCAGGTCCCAGAGCTCCTGGGTCAGCTCCAGCTGCTTCCCACGGGAGCAAATAATCGCACATCGCTCCATGGGAGAGGAGGAAACACTCTGCCTCGGCCAGGGCAATGAATCACCGCCGCGAGGGCAACCCAAACACAATAGAAATTTCGCCGTGCGGGCGAGCACAGCTCCTGCAAAACAACAGGAAACCCTTGCCCCAGGGCTTGCACTTATATGGTTACATGCCAGACCCTCTGCACCCCAAAAACCAAGCTGGAGCCTGGTGAAAGCAAACACAGAGCTGGGGAAGGAGAGCAGCATGCATCTCCAGCTGCAAAACCTCCTAGCAGAACCAGCTGGGTTTGCAGAACCTTTTGGTGTTTAAGAACGGAGGAGAGGAAAAAAATTCCACCAAAAAAAGTAGGTGGCTCCCAGGAGGGCGAGACAGCTCGCTCTCCACTTCCTGACCTTTACAGATGCTGCAAATGCCGGCGAGCGCGAGAGATTTTACCCGAGCAAACAGACGGCTTGCCGCTGGGGCTGTTGGTAAGGCTGGGGGGTGGGGGACCGAGGACATCCCCAGTGCCTGTGCGGTGAGACTGGTGTAACTCCCAGTGCACACAGGCTACCACGCATGTCTGGGCTGGGGAACGTGCCGCGGGGTGGCGGTGGGGCTGTTAAATGCCACCTGAGCAGGTGATGGAAATCCGCTGCCACGTGAGCCCTCACGAAGGAGAAAAACAAATGGGGTTTGGAGATGTGGATTTTGGAGAAGGGAGGATGCGGCACCTGCGCCAAAGACACCAACTGCCCCAGTGAAGCCACATATGGGAAGGGTCCCTGCAAGCCAGGTCTGGCAGCCACACCGCCTTCACCCTCGCTCAACAGACCATCAAGATAATGTGCTCTGGCAATTGTTTCGCTCCTGCTGTCAGTTCTTAAAAGTCTTCCAGATGCCCACTAAAGTCAATAATGAGCCTTCCCATTAACGGCTTTGGGCACCGACCAAAGTAGGATGCTGGTGCTCACGACATCATTCACACCAACACGCTGCTCTTGACACCGTCTCAAGGAGACACGTACATACAAATAAACTCAGTTTCACAGCCCTCCTTGCCCCCCAGCTCATATCTTTAGGTACAGATACAGGAAAACACTTCACTTAAAGGTGATCTCCTTGTGCTCTGTGTTTTCTGCAATTTTTCTGCCTTTGCAGAGCAACGTTCAGCTGCCAAAATATTACACCAGGCTCCTGGACATCTTCCAAACATTGGCTGTTGTAGGGTGAAAGTGGCCAGCTTGGTGCAAGGGAGGAGGTACAGGTGCCTTGGGGGCAGCTTTTACTGGGTTTTCTACATGCCCCCCCCAGGAGAAGAAAGCTGTTCTTTTGTGACTTGGCTCCTACGAGTACCTGAAAGGGCTTCAATCAGATAAAACACAAGAAACTCCACCCGTCACACTGCACAACTGCAGCCAAAGACAACAGGTCCATGACCAAAGACAACAGGTCCCAGCTCTTTGCTACATGGTGGTGGCACTGCTGGGAACACTGGTGGCCATGCAGGTCCCAGGGCTGGGGACAACCATGAACCGTACAGTCCCCAGGCTGGCCTCCACCAGCCCAGCCAAAGGGGAGGCTCGGGGTCTCTTGACACATCCAGCCTACCATCATCTAGAGGATTCCCAGCAGCAAGGCAGAGAATTAGCAGGATGAAAAGGTGTTGAAGGCTGGATGAGGCTTTGAGCAACCTGGGCTAGTGGGAGGTGTCCCCTGCCCATGGCAGGGGGGTGGAACTGGATGACCTTTAAAACCCCTTCCAACCCAAACCATTCTGTGATTCTATGATTTGCTGCTGTCTGGGGTTTAGCAGAGGGAACATGCCTCCTGGGAGCCCACAGTGCCTCTCCAGGGCACAGACTTTGCCTCTACACAGGCAGGAGAGGCTTGGGCAGACAGACCCCCAAGTGCCAGATACCCTATAGGCGCCTCCAAAATGCCACTGAGCGCACGCCTGCAGGCGCCTGGCACGACCTGCTGCTTCCAGGATGGTGTTTGTGAGCCCGTCTAAACAGGCGTCTGCCGGCACGCGGGAACCTCAAAGAGGAATCCATCAATCGGCGGCAGCAGCCGGAGGTCTCAGCCGGGAGGCTGCACGCGTAATCTCATTGTCTGCACACCAGCAAAGCCGTAAATGCTGGTACCTGTGCCAACGGCGTGGAAAAAGTCCAGATGCTGGAATTAAATCATCGCTGTAGTTGGTTACTTTGTGTAATACAAGTAGAGCTGGAGCGGGTCTCTGCTCCTGCTCAATCGCCTCGAGCATCACCCAACAGCAAGATGCACCATCCCGAGGAACAGCGATGTCCAGGCAGTTGGATGCTCTGGATCAAATGCTCCACATCCCATTGCATGTTTGCAAACGGGACAGAAATGGGGTGTGTGTTGCTGTTCTTACTCAGCTGGGCTGTGGAAGCAAGGCAGCAGGGTGCTGCCCTCACCCTTAGTCTCTGATATAAAATTGTGGAATTTAGCCATCAGCCTGCACTCGGGTCGTATCTTGCCTCCGTGCCGGTGCCGTGCTGCGGTTCACTCCATCCATCCCTGGCAGGGCTGCGGGTCGTGCCCCCGCGCTGAGTCAGCGCAGACCTCTCCCGGGTAACGCTGCCCAGAAGTATCCGGCTCTGTCTTTTGGAGAGAAAAGCCCATTCAGAGCAGCCACAGCCTCACTCCAGATGGGGGAAAAAAATTAAAACCCAATCAATTGCTTCATTTTACAGATATTTCCTGCCCGGTCCTTGTTACTGCCTTGTTTGCCCGCTCCAACAGGAACAGGGTCTGTTGGGTCAGTTGTTTTCCTCTCTTGGCCTGGCTTGCCCGGCCACCAGCCAAGCCGCGGGGTGACCTGCCATGGTCACACGAGGATGCCACTCGCACTCTCAAGGAGACAGGCAGGATGGCCAAAACTCCGTGCCCAAGCTCAGCCTCCAGATAATGTTTCCAAAAGCACTTTATCGACTGGAGAGCCCAAGGAGCCATTCACAGGGGGTCCCAGTGGGCGATGGGGAGGGTGCGGACCCCCAGGTTGGGCACCTCCAGGGAGCGGCGGGGGGAGCAGCCCCCTCTGCAGTCACGCAGGGGACAGGGGGGACAGGGGAGAGGGGAGAAGAGGGGGGTAAAGGGGAGAGGGGGTCTTGCCCTCAGCTCCAGCAGCCTTTGGGGAAATTCTCTCGACTCACCATCAGAGCTGACCTGGGTGCCTTAGGGCATTGAAGAGGATTTTTTGAAATCGCCACTTGGGGCACTGGAAGCAGAGCTGAAGGTCTGTCCTTGGAGGCACTTGTTTGGCTGAACTCTCCCAAAAGGCAGATCCAGGATCCAGGGATCCCTCTCTGACCTGGTCCCACTGCTGGGTCTGTTAACTATGAGCAAGATCTCCTGGATCCAAAGCAGATTTTTGGGAAGGGACCCAGTTTGAGATCATCTTTTGTTCTGAAAGCAAAACTCGTCACTCAAAAAAAAAAAAAAAAAAAAAAAAAGAAAAAAGAGGAATCCTGCCCTCCCCCACTGGTGCAAAGGCAGAGCCTTGGATGCTGCCTCACCTCGGAAAGAGCATCTGGCTGTTTTGGAGAAATGAGAGGCACCACTGTTTTCTTTTGACTAATTTGATGATGTTGCAGTGCTCAGAGTGATGAAGCAGGAGGGAAGTTGCTGAGACAGCCCTTTGAGAAATTTCTCCAAAGCTTTTCCAAACAGAAAGGAAGAAAAAAAAAAAAAAAAGAGCAAAAAGAAAAAGTTTGTCACTTGGCTCCTTTGAATTTGCTTGTCAGAAGGATGTCTCTGATTTTTCAGGCAGAGATGAGAGGTACCACTAGCTGCTGCAGTCCCCAGGGGCCAATTTGGATGAACTGCTATGGATACTGATGTCCATGCTTCCGATGACAGCTCACGTGCTGGGATGCTGATAGCAGTACCCTGTGCTGTGACCAGGGGCAATGGACCCCTTCCAGACCCTTGTCCCGGTGGCTGGAATCCCCACGCTTGAGCTTGGGGCTGCGTGGAAGGCTCACACGTGCACACCTCGCTGGCTCGGAGCTTTGGTGGAGAAATCCCTTCTTTTTGCCTTGGGTGTCCTTGGAGATGGCCGCAAGGCTCCACTGTGCATCGCTCCTCCTGCCAGTGCTAGAGGCTGGGGTAAACGGCTCTTGCCTCACCTTTCTTTTACCCCCAGAAAACCAGACTCCAGAGGGCATTGCATCCTCAGAAATTAATATTTCCTTGCAATCACACCCCCAGGGCAGCTCACAGTCTGCAACGTTGGAAAACATGCTCATCTTGAGGGGTACAGGGAGGTCTGGCGTTTGAGGGAGAGGCAGGGGAAGGGATCGGGCAGGATCTGGGATTTGCAGGGTGCAGATGGAGCAGAACTCGGGAAGGAAGTGGGAATGCTGAAAGCAAATGGAATAATCCCAAAAGGTGGGATGTGCTCCCTGGGGCCGGTGTGCCCAGAGCAGGCAGCTGCAGAGCAATCAGAGAAAGAAACCAGTTCCTAAATGAGAAATGGGAGCTTGAACAGGAGGAAGAGGAGGAGAGCCTCCCTGACGAGCTCGTGGCATGGCTTGAAGAAGGTCTTGTGCCCTCAGAAGGCCAGAGCATCCCTGGGCTGTGCCCAGTGCTGGAATTCGGGACTAACGAGCTGAGGAAGCTGCACAGAGAGGCTTTGGAGAGGGGACTATGAAATATGAGGTTGGTAAATGCCGTTGAGTAGGCATTGAAGGATAAAGACCTGGGAACAGACCCAAGCCATCCCCAAGTCCCACCGGCATCGTTCAAGATTCAGCCAGCATCAGATGCAACCCGCAACGGCCGCGCTCATCTCTTCCCAAAGAGCACCCAACAGATTCCAGCCTCAGCATCTTATCTGGAGGCCAAACACAGCTCGGGTCTGCTGGGAGACCCCAGGCTCAGGTGTGGCCGTGGCTTGCTCTGCTGGGACCACGCACAAGGAGAAGGGCCATCCCACAGGACACAAGAAGCAGCACCAGTGCTGAGGCTGGGTGGATGAAGGGTGCTTTGAAAACTGGTCTGAGAGGGCTCCACAGGAATATATTTGGGTGGAAAACGTTATTTCCAGGATTAGACTGCTATTTCTTTGGATTAGACTGATGTAGTCAGAGTGACGAGGAAGAAGAATCCACCAAGGGAGAAGGGGAGGTTTATTCACCGCCAAAGCTTCCGACTTTTACAGTTTTGCAGAACGGCAATAACATGATCGTTTCAGGGAACCTTTTCATTTCAGAGGTTTGGAAGTTTCGTGTCCAAGTATGGAATAATGAAGACATCAGAAATGCAAATGAAGCGTTTTGAGCAACACAAAGAGATTTTGGCGGCGGCAAAGGAGGTGGGAGGAAGAGAATTTTCTCTTTGAGAACTGCAAAATTATGGGGTTTGTTCTAATGCAGGATGGAGCCTGAAACCCTGAAACCCTTCATAAACAGAATCCCTGCTCTCAGCACACTCCTCCCTCTCAGGGCTGCTGATGCTGCCTTTTTGGACCACAACTGCCATGTTTCCATCATGCAGTTCATGTTATGGAACAGACCTGAGTAGAAAAATAAATACTGGCAACTCGGTGACGGGGAGAGGGAGGGAAGATGGGACATGACAATCTCCTTAGAGCTCCGAAGGAAAAACAGACCTAGGTTAGCTGGCAGAGAGTGAATCAAACTCTATTTTTGTTTTCTAGCCCCCGGTGAGCCTCATGGCAAGAAATGCCAGCTCTCATCATACCTTGCGCCCCACTTCCACGCTCTGTTCTATGATGGGCTCCATCGCAGATGGCTGGAGCCAAGCAGCAGACATTAAGCCATTGTCACAGCCCATCCCACGGGCACGTGCCGTGGACTCAGGGCACCTTCCAGCTGGAAATCCACAGGGAGGAAAAGCCAGGTCATTGCTGGGGCAGCTTCCCCAGGGAATGCACACCATGGGTGCAACAGATGGAGATGAACTGGTTTTATCTCCCAATGCAAAGTCCAGATTTTCCAGTTTTCCTTGGAAATAATGTTAGAGACACGGGCTGGAAGCCCAAAGCATCAGGTGGAATTCAGATGGCTTTTGGCCAAGTCCACCTTTGAACAAGGAGTGTTTGGCTCCTTGTGAATAACCTCAAACTTGTACCGTTCCTTTTCAGCCCTCGGAAAGCTGTCGCAGCTCGGTGAGCCAGAGCGGGTCTGACAGAGAGCTGCAGGCTGTGAAGGTCAGCACCAGGCGAAGACGGAGACAGAACAGGATTGGCCCCGAGACCGGCATCTCCAGCTGGATCAACGGTCAAGTTGTCCAGGCTGTAGGCTTTGAGCTCAACCTTGGGAGAGGTTTTGCACCCTCCCGCTGTCTAGGCAGAGCTCTATTCCTGTCTCGACTAACGCCAGCTTTGCTCGCTACCCCCCCAAGCCTGGAGAAGTCCCAGCCTACAGCCTGAGAGCTGCATCAATCTGATAAGGCTTGATTCTTTTTTTGAGGCATTTTTTTGGCATCGACCAACAGAATCTCTGTGGTTATCCACTCCCCATCACGCCCTGACCTCTCTGCACTTCTATGGACCATGAAAACTCTCACCGTAGACCTTCAGGATGCCCCAGCCCTGTCTGAGACCAGGCGGAGGAGATGAATCATCTCCTGCACGTCGCAGGAGTGGGAGGAGAGGTGGCTGAGAAATGCCCTTTACCGGGCAGAGTGGCTCTCGACACGTTGTCCCTGTAGTATATCTCCTCTCCCGCTTCTCTCTTTGAGCCCAGGTCTTCTCGCTCGCACAGAGTTCCACCGCGAGGGCGAGGCTGCGGCTTTTCATCAAGCAGAAGACTGAAGACTAATTTTGAATGAAAAGTGGATTTTCAGTCCTGAGGTACATACATTAAATAGATTTATTTTTTTTTAAAGGATATTGAAGAATGAAGTGAGTGGAGTTTTGGTGAAGTACCCACTTTGCTAATATTCTTGCTGGCTTGAGGTCCTTCAGTTCAAGTGAATTCAAAGTGTTTCGGTTTAATCTCTTTAAGAGTAGAAGAGACACTCAAAGGAAAAAAAAAAAAAATTCATTCTTTCCCCAGCCAGAGCAGAATTTCCATGGAGAATCTGCAGGTGGTGGGACAGGATGGGGACACTGGGGGACACGGTTTGAAGGGTGAGGCTGTGCCTTATGTCAACGCTGGGGATCGTGCCCTCGGGGGCTTCACCAGATCATGACCCCCAGCTCCATCCAAGCAATTTCAGCAAAAAGAGAGGGGCAGGAGGGATTTTTTTAAGCACTCCTGCACATTTTGTTTTTGTTTGACTTGTACCTTCAAGGTCTCAGTTCTTTGGTTTCTTAAACCAGGTTCTCCCAGGGACGGGTTGACCTGACTGAGTTGAGTTGATTTTTTTATTTTTCCTCTGACTCAGTGTGACCACCCTAACAGGCTCTGAGTAACCGTGTCCTCTGCAGAAAAAACTCACAATTTGGGAGAGAGCAGACATGACGGTGCAAAACCAACCAAAAATAATTAAAAAAAATAAGATGGGAAAGACACAGCGTGGGTGTTGGTTTGTGATGGGAGCAATGGGGAGCTCAGCCTGGGCAGGGAACCCACCCCAGGGATCCTTCTCGTCCGCAGCCAACACCTCGTTGTTTCTGATAAAAAAAACCCATAAATATCATATTTCCCCCTCCCTAAGGAAGCAGGTGCAGCAAGAGAACTTGAAGTTACAAATCGCTCTGTCACCCAGATCACCAGCTTCAGGGAACCCTCCTGGAAAAGCCTCCAGTTGAGAACCGAGGGCAGCCACAACCTCCCGCGGCACTCGACGCTGCTAAAATCTTGGGCGACATGGGGAAAGGCAACGGGAAAAGGCAACTTATCATTGCGAATAAATGGCCAGGATGTGGGAGAGCTGGTATTACAGAATTAAAAAAAAAAAAAAAGAAAGACTACTAACAACATTTTTGCAAAGTGTGAAGGGGCTCCGGAGCGATGGTCTGCATCTCGGGGAAATGCCGAGGAGGATTGGGAGGGCAACGCCACACACACAGCCCCTTGCAAGAGCAGATATCGGAAATGAAGCTGCTCCAGCCGCGTACTGGGACTGCACCCTCCTCGAGAGGCCACAGGGCAAGCAGCCATCTGTCCCCCCCTCATTATACATGCATGCCCATATTGAAATCCTTAGCTCCATCTAGAAGGAGCTGAGGTGATGGACAGGCAGCTCCGCCACTTAATTTTGATAAAGAACAGTCACTTCTGAGCTCTCGATGGGAAACATTTCCCCCTTTCCCTATGTGCAGAAGATGCATCCCACTGCCCTTCAGCTGGAGCTGGACGGAGGCTCCCCTCTCCCCTCCCCTCCCCACAGCCAGAGCCCGACTGCCAAAACCACAGAAGGTTTGGAAACTCATTTTTCCAGGGAAGCACCGGACTCTGCCGGTCTGACCTTCCTTCTCCCTCCCCGGCAGTTAATCAACAGCAGATTTCAAGGGGAGAGCTCCAAGGCAGAAGAGCAAGGACAGACAATACCATGAATCCTATTTGGTAGATGGGGAAACTGAGGCACAGGATTTTGTTTAAAGCTGACAATAAATTAGACTGAGAACACGGAACAGAAACAAATCCCAGCCCAGCCTGTGATCCCCTTCATCGCAGAGCTCAGCTTTCCGCGACACATCACCCCTGCTGTCTCCCCCATTTCCCACTCTTACATCTTTCTCCCTTTCTTCCACCACCTATTCCCAATTTTCCATTGCTTTTATTTTCCCCTCATCAATCGCTTCCCCCCTCCTTTTTTTTTTTCCATCCCTTCCTCTCCATCTCCACCCTGCCATGCCCAACAGCAGCTGTTGGAGAGGTGCCCACCAACACCAGCTGCATTGGGTACCCAAAACCAGCACATTTCACCAAATGTAAAAAAAAAAATAAATATATTTCGAGACCTACCAGTCCACCTGGACTTCTCTATCTCTCGTCTCTACCTTGGAGGGTGCCTCTCCGTCGCCGTCCTTACTGCTGCTCTTCAGGAGATCCAGGACGGGCTCGATTTCTTTAAGCAGTTCGTTGTCTTCCACGCTGCCGTTGAGGCAAGGGTGACCGCAAGCACCCTCCTTCCCCTTCCCAGCGTCCTGCCCTTTGCTGCTGGTAATGACGCCGTTAACATGGACCATCGGCTCCCCCCGCCCCATCTCTCTTGTCCACAGGGAGCCCATGGTGCAGTCGGCTGCCGGCGGCGGCTGCTCTTTGCTGTGGAGGCTTGGGTTGGACAAGTCAACCGCCTTCGGATTCGGACAGAGGGGTCTGGTGACACGGATGGTTTTTGGTGTCCCGTCAACTGCAAAAGTGGTCTCCAGGTGAGTGGTGAAGCCCTCAGGACCCCGCAGGATGAGGACCACGTAGGTCTCGGAGGCGATGCTTCTCAGGATCTCCAGCGCCGTCTCATAGTTCATGTCCACCAACGGTTTGCCATTGACATCAGCCTGGATGAGGCCACTCTGCTCCGCAGCCCCTCCCCGGATCAGGTCTGAGATGATGACGGGCGGCTTGCTGATGCGTTCCTTCACCAGGAACCCGAGGCCGCCCACCTTGCGTTTGAAGAGCCTCACCGAGATGACGTTGGGCTGGATCTGCTGCACGCTGAACACATTCTCTTCCATGGCAGCCCCCCCTCTTCGAGCCTGCAGACCAGGACCTCGACACAGAAAAATTCACCACCCGAGATGCTTACCCACAGCGGGGTGGGGAAGGGGCAACTCTTTGGCTTTTAATCAACTGGTTTCAAAGCAAAACTCCTCTGGGCTTCGGCTGCAGGCTGGCTCTGCAGCATCCTCGCTGATGCCAGGGAAAGCAGGGTGGATCACGGGTGGAAGGCAAGGCTAGGGGCAGGGCAGGAAGGGCTGGGCATTGTACTGCCAAACGGGGGCTGGAGGGGGCAACATGCCAGCTTCCAGTTAGGCTCTGGCCCTGCGCTGGGCGGAGGTGGGGAGGCAGCCCGGTGGCTTCACCAGCATCCCTGCGAACGGTCCGCAGGCTTCGTTAGCTAGAAAGGAAAGAATAAAAAACCCAAAAACAAAGGAGAAAGAGAAGTGAGAGAGGGCAGGAGTGCGTGCAG
>NW_010140561.1:8751-68924 GCF_000699245.1 Pterocles gutturalis | reverse complement strand
CTGTCTCAGCTTAACCCAGGACACCCTGAGCATGATTTCAAAGACACATGTAGGATTGCCTTACCAATTACATCAGCAGACTGTGTTTCACTGGCCTTTGCCATTACCAACATGATGTTCTATTCTGTTCAAATAGCTGACTTACGCCTTGACCCATTAGAGTTGGCCTGTAGGTATTCTTCTTATTAGTATATATGTCTAGTCTTTTTTAAAAGAGAACCTTCTAAAATTTGATCTTATTGATATGTGTTGAGTTTCACAATTTAATTATTCTTGCGGCAAAGTAGGATTTATATTAATTTGTCTTGTTATCATTTTACACAACTTTAGGAGGATGTTTACTAGAATATTTACCCCCATATTGCTGGGGTTCTGTTCAAAACAGTCCCAAGACCTTGAAGGAAAAATATACCTCATATATACTCAGAATTTGTTAAAGCATAAACGCATATGCAGGAGCTCTGCTTAGATTATTCTTATGTTGTACCTAGTACAGTAGAGCACTGAAAGTTGTCAGTTTTGTATTGATTTCAAATGCTGTGCTTATGTTCTGCTTTTAACTCTGTTTTTCACTTATGACTGAAGGAAGGCTCCTGTATGCATAATAGCTAGATTCTGCACACTTTCCCTAGCTATTCACAGTCTCTACCTTAGACTCTTCCCCCATCCTCATACGTGCCACAGTATTGGGACTAACTGAAAAATGTTTGAAGTATTTTTGCGTTTCTTTTTATCAAATCACTATAAATTTGCTGTGGGAAGCAAAATAAGTAAAATTGTTTGCTTCTACACGCACTTTTTTTTAATATTTTCCATTTTCCTAATGAGAAGACCACTCTGATTTACTAAGACATCTTTAGGAGTTAGATGCGGACATTTTAGAATTGAATAGCATTTACTAATAAAAAGTGTACTTTATATTACATACTAGTCTGTGTAATGAGTTCAGTTTAGATATCCTAGTAAAGTAAAATGACTACGTGCAATTATACTGAGTGTCTTCATGATATTAGTCTGACAAATAAATGAAATCAAGAAAAGTATTTACTCTTGTTCTGTCAACAGTAGCATTAGTGTGTTGAGATGCATTTGTAAACCGTAAGAACACAAGTCTTTCTTTCACTGTCATGGTGGTACAAATGTGCTGTAGGATAAATTAAGCTGATTAGTTTGTCTTTTACAAATACAACCTGAAATCACAATGATCTCATATTCATACTTTGTAAGTAAAAGAAATAATTTATTTTTTTTTAAGACAACTTTCCAGAGCTCATTTGAACTCGGAGATGAGCTGGGATTTTCTGCCTTTTTCATGCATCTTGTGTGAAAGAAGCTCTGCTTGACTGTAGTTTAATTCCATAGTCTACAGAAGATTATTATTAAACAAAGGAGGAAACTTGTTCGCGTAAATATTTAATATTGTTATTAGTCATAGTTCAAGTTTTTAAAAATCTTTGTGTACAAGTCGAGACTACAGTGGGTGTGACTGATGAAAAAAGCTAACTTTTGTGTGGCCTCAGCAGTTCTCACCTATGATGGGTCAGCTTATTCTGTAGCAGCTGCTGAATTGCTGCAACCTGCAGGCCAAGATACCAAGAGAAAATAGGTGCTGGTTTATTTTAATTTACCAGGCAGCCAGGTGTGGTAGCTCAGTAGATATGTCAGGAGCAACTGAATTGTTCCTGCAGTGAGGGCTGGGATTCCTGGTCTGCTGGTTAAACATCACTGAGCTCTCGTATGGAAATCTCTTCCTGCTCATAAGTGCGAGCTCAGTGCCTAGACGAGAGCCCAGAAGATCAGCTCTCCTGTAGAGGATAAACATTACAGAAATACATCTGTATCATTTTCAGTGGTGTCCAGCTAGGGCTGTAAGGGCCCCTGCCCTATTGTGTGAGGGAATTTCATTTCAGATTATTGCATCTTCAGTTTATGACTATAGTTAATGATAATTGTAAGGTAGTCCAGAAATTCAGGATTAGTCTAATTACAGTAACTGAAGAATTTGGATGACCAAATTAATTTTACTAACAGTTGTTGTATGTGAAATGCAGATATCTTGATAATGTGGTGATATGTATTACCTTTTAAAATTGCTGTGACAAGTTGCTAAATACTGCTGCTTATAACGATCCCCCCCCTCTTTTTTTATAAATGAGAGGAAATGGCAATGCGTCTGATTAACCAAATCTAGAAGTTTAGGGATTGTCTGTTTAAGTCACTGTGAAGTTTTTAAAAATATTATTTTCAAAACTTGATTGAAGTATTCAAAAGGAGTTAGCCCTGCAGGGATACACTTATGTTAGAATTATACCTTAACACTAAACTGAATTATTATATCATTAATTGATTTTTTAAAAACAGTTATGTCCTTTACAATACATTAAAAATCTGGGTTTTGAAGTGGTTTTGAAATTATATTGCATTTTCTCTTGTCCAGTGTTAGTTCTCCATAGGAGACAGGTCTCTGTAATGTTTTGAAGTCGTGGAACTGAAAGCTCACATGTCAGAAACAACAACTTTACATTCTTTTCCCTTTTCAGAAGAAACCAGTTCCAGAGAGCAAAAGGAAATGGGACTCATTCTTTTGAGTGAGTCCTAATATGTAAAAGAAGAAAAGCATATCTACTAAAGGCAAAAGAGTTATTCTCAAATAAGCATTTGCCTGAGTACTTGCATTTTTAGTTATGTTGTTTCTTCAGAACGATTTTTAGTGAAAATTTATTTTCTTTTATTACAAGCTAGTCTATGACTCTCTAAATGGAACAATTGATCAAGTTTTGCCATCACTATTGATGAAGATATATCTACTTTTCAAATGCTTGGCAGTAGCTCTGTAAGAAACTGCATGCCTTGTTTTTCCCCTAAGCATGCGCTAGGATCCGGAGCACGATCTAGCATGAGCCAGGACTGGTGGGTAACAAAACAAGGGCAAGTTGGCAGGAATGAAGGGGAAATTTTCTCTTTTTGCTACCCTATTTCTGTTATGGGTGGATAATGGCTTTAGCTTTGACAAATATAATTTTTTTCAGAAGAACTAACATGATTTAAAAAACTGTAGCAATGACAGTTTTTAAATTTACATATATAATGTAAATTTGAGCTTTATGCTGGGAATACTGCTGTGAAGTAGACCAAGTGTGATTTTCTGTGACAATCTAACTGTGCTAGAATTTTAGACTAGATGACTCAAAGCTGCCCTGCTAAAAATAAAGCAGCTTTCTGTTTTCAAAATCTGGTCTGTACACATACAGTATATGTATGCGAATTAAAAAAAGCAAGCTTCTGTGTGTGGCTGATTTTTGATGGTATTTTATTTAACTCTGACATACAGTTCAAAGGTTTAAAGATCCTGAGAAATAAGGTACTTAAAAGAAAAGGTAACTGTGACCTGTTCATGTGAAGCTACCTGTCCAAGAGTCCTCTATGTCAATAGTTCTGATATTTTTTACAAGTAAAAGAAGCTGGATACAGAAATTGATGAAGCAACACAGGCTTGACATCCAGGTTTCCTTTTGTTAAATATTGTGGGCAATTTAAATTTTACAATCAATTTAAAGGTTAATAATTAAATTCCAAAGTAGCTTCACTTATAAAATGGAGAATGACATGACATGCTTTATTAAAAATATTGAGGTATAGTAACTGAGTATGTTCCAAGTCAGGCAAGCAAGAACATGTATCATAATTATTTTTCCCATGCATTCTTTGAAACATCTTGATAAACTATTTTGTTAGTCCTTTCAAGGTGAGTTTTAATTATTCTTCCATCTTTTCCAGAAGGTATAGAAGGAGGGGGAGAATTTGGCCGTCATCTGACCTGTGTTCTTGTCAGATTTTTCTAATTTTATTAGCATCATGAGAAGTGTGTAGTCTTTAGGATGCTTTTAGACAGCTGAAAACAGGGTTTTGACTGCCAAAAAATAAATCTTTTGTTCAACCAAGAAGTCAAAGACACAAAAGCTTTGTTTCTAACTCATGCTCTGAACTTCTCTCTGACCACTGAAGTTCAGCTTCTCTTTATGGTGCATCTGGCTTAACAAGAAATGATCTCTTCCACTTTCCACAATCTCCTTCCTTATGGGTTTTTTTTGAGCATGTGAAAGATGCCAAATGTCTCCAGTTCTAAAGCTATGATTTAAAATTACATGGGTGAGGCAGATTAAATAAAAAAAATTAAAAACAAATCTCCCCCTGTTCTGTTCTTTCTATGTCTTTTTTAATGGTTTTGCTTGCTAGTTTGGGAACTTCAACTGGCTTCTGACACTAGACAAACTCTGCGCAATTTCCACTTCACCCCCAAATTTCTGCAAGTGTTTGTTTTGGATTTGCTCTCTAATACAAACTGTACCTCTGAGGGTAGAAAATGTAGAAATTAGGGTAGAAATGAGTAGAAATACCCCTCCTCTTCTAACAGAGGGACTCAGAGTGCAGAGGAAGGATGTCATTTACTAGTTTTCCTTTGTATTTTTGACAGTCTGCTTAGGGAAGAGCTGGTGGCTCTTTGAGTAGTGCTTGGTATTTAATTGAAACCGAATTTGTCAGATGCAGCTTGCTCTGCCAAGTATCATGAACTGCTGTCCTTATGGAAGGAGTACCTCGTAATTCATTCCAAAACTGTTGCCTTATTGCTTTGGTTTTGGAGTATGCTTGGGAGTGTTGTGGTAGGATGTAGGGTTCAGTCAGTCCTATAGAATCACTCTTGAATTGTAGACATCTGCATCTCTTCGACGGAAAGCAGCAGTGCCATTTTTTTAATAACATACAATTACAAAATATAATTTAAATATAAAGAAAAATCAAAAAGGAAAGCACTTGATGCTTTTGCATCTTTCTCATTGTACGATAAGTTTTCACTTAATGGGAATTTTTTTCAGAAACAGACTGAAGGGCAGTTCCAAAAAAAATGCCCATCTTCTGCTATTGTTGTGGATCTGTTTCACTTGGCCTTTCCGTTAGGTTGACTTTGGATGCCAGTAGGCATTCATTTTAACAGAGTTAATATTAGGGTTGTAATCAGAGGAGTAATGAAAGAAGAGATGGAGACAGCCTTTCCACAGTCATGTTCATTGTTTATTTGTCTCACAACTCAAGGATCCAAATGTTGTTGCTACTGTCAGTAGAAGTGATATCAAACCAAGTTTGGTAACTATATATTATGGGTTTTGACATCTTCGTTGCATGAGCTGTCTTGTAGGGAGTCTTTCAGACCTCTTGTTTTCTTCTCTGTGGTAGTTAGAATTCACATGAAACTCCAGGGGGTTATCAAATGTTGCCAGTATGCAGACATGAAATAATTGTATGTTTCCTTTAAGTCAGTGCGGGGAGCATAATCTAAAAACTTCTGAGAAATTTGAACATAAATGAAAAGCAATATATTGGACTGAACTTAGTATAGAAGTGATACCAATGAAAAGATGAAATATTTGCTAGAAGTTAGCACTTAAAATATTGTACTTTGTTAAAAGTGTGCAGCTTATGATCTTCTTCACTCTAAGAGCTTTTCAAAGTTACTTTTTATTGACAAGTCTCTGCTGTTATTTTGACAGATACAGGTCTTACCTTTGAGACTCACAAGCTTGTGTACTCTGACAATCGTGTACTTCGAAAATACCTAAGGCTTAAAATAATGGTATCTGGTCCAGAATACAACAACTTGAGGTTGAGCAGAAAGCTTCAGTTCTAAACTACAGTTTCTCTCCATTACGTACTGAAACTGTCTCCAGAGCATGGTACTAAATATCAAAGCTGACAGGACTACCTAGGGGACTGTGTCTCCATTAGCAGTAAAGTTATCTCTCATGGCGACTGTCCTCTTCAGAAGTGGAGGAGATATTTAAAAACAACAGCTGCAAAATCTGAAAGAAATAGTCAAATCTGGAGATAGAAGAAAGAAATTTCTAGGTATGAACTGTAACTTACGTCTCCTAACAGAGGACAAATGAGTGAAGTCAATGTAAAGAAATATATCTTATGAACATTTAATATTATTTCTGGACATGGCCTAGATTTTTTTTCCTGATTATCAGCCCATAGAAGTTTTTTCCAAGGGAGATAAGTGAGCTCAGATCCTACTGCCTTCTGAATCACCTGGAAACTTTCAATGATGACAGTAAGTCCAAGATGGATGAAAGAATGCATGATGTGCATTGACAGCTTTAGTTTATTTGGATGTACCATAGTTAAATGTGGCCATAAATACTTGAATTGGAAAGAGATTATTTTCATATACAGCACTCTACCAGAGGGGAACTCTGAGTTACCAAGTTGGCACAAGTCTTCAGGGTCTAAAGTAGTTGCTTGCCTTGCTTTGGCCTATGGCCTTTGTTAAAAATCATGTCAGAAATAAGACTGAGATTGATTTCTGATTCCCTCTCCTCTCCTATCCTGTTGCAGTGTATTAGTATCTGATGGAAATTACTGCTCCTAAGACCACTGAGTGGCAGTGCATGGATAGTGTTCCTTGATAAAAGCACGTTCTAGAATCTTTCTTTTCTAAATCAGTCAGTGGCATCTTTTGGCCTGAATTTGTAGTCTGAAGTATATTGTATGAAACAGTTAATGACTGCCTTAATTGTTAAGTCAAATATTTTAACTTAATTTTGATGAAATGTGTTTCTCTTAAGTTCCAGGGGTACCTAAAAGGAGAAGTAGAACCAGATGTGATACATTAGACCCTTTTGCGTGACACCTTCAGTGGTGGTAACTTCAGCCAACTTAAGAGTTGTACTGAAGCACATGTATGTATATGTAACTACCAGCGTAATTACTGCTACTAGTTATGCTCAGGTTTTATTTTGCAGGGAGGAAATATATTAAAAAGTATTGGGATGAAAAAGCAGCAGTGTGCTGCTCTTAGAGATAGTAACAGAATAGGAGGAAGCAGTATGCAAAAATGATAACCTGTTATTATACCTTTGCGGTTATTTGCTTCATCTCTTTTTATCGTGCTGTTTTGAATTCCAGACTTGTATGATCTTTTTTTACTCTTCCATTTTCATGAATGTTCTTAGCTTTTCAGTGACTATTTATGGTAATGCCCATTTCATTTCTTGCTTTCTATGGAGCAAAATAAGTACAAGTTTAAGGATAAAGCCAGACAAACATAGTAAAGAGTTCAGACAAGACTGTGAAAGACAAGTGAGGGAAAAATAAAGATAAATTTATTTATCGGTTTGGTACCTTTAGAAATATTTAACTCTACAGTTGAGCTAGAAGGTAAAATAGTTGTTCTTGGGGAAGTAGAGTGTCTTTGGTAGAAGGCCATCGGGCAGTTGCATTTTACCTACTTTCTCTTTGACTTTTTTTGGTCTCATTCTGTACTTGTCTCTCAGTAAATCAAGCTGCATGTGCACCTGTCAATTTCTGATCAAGGTGGTGGCGGGAGGGGAAGTAGCAGGTGAGAAAAGTGAGCTTTTACTGTAGAAATAACCTCTCTTTCAAATACTTCCCATAACTTTGTAGAGAGAAATAAAAAAGATTTACAGTTGGGATTGGTCCACAACACTGCAAAATTTCTCCAAAATGTGCCTGATTTTGGCATTCTCCTTGGCATGACGTCATCAACTGACATCATTATGATACTAGAGCATAATTATTTAATCATAGTAGCAGTTTAACTTGTGTACTCATAGGTCAGGGTTTCTTAGGTAATGCAACAAAACAGTTGCATGTTTTTATTCAAATCTATTGCTATCTGAACTTTCAAAACAGTTGGTATTTCTTTAATAGGAAATACAGTAAAACATCTTGAGAACACATGTAACAGATTTTCAGTGTGGACCTACTTGCTCTTCTCGGTCTAGTGTGTTGTGTTTAGGTGTTGTAACAGTTTGACATCTGTGATTGATCTTGTACATGGTATGTGGTGCATTACCTAGACACCACACAATTAAAGTGAGGCTTCCACCTAGGATATTTCTGCTTTTGTTGGTAAAATCAGGCCTTTAATGCATGTTCTGAGTTGGGTTTTTTGTGTCTTATATATGACAAAATCGTTCAGGGATCTATTCATCCTATAATTTAAAAGCAGTGATATTTTGGAGATTTTATGGGTAAGCTGGATTTGAGGCAATGCTTTTGAATTACAGCAAGTGAGCATCTGCAGAAACTCTTTAATATGTCTGTCCCAGTAGAAATTTTATAAAAGGAAGATATTTTTTCAGGATACAAAGAATTTTATTATGTAATATTTAAGTGGTTGTTTTTATCTGAATAAATAGAAGATTATTGGTTTATAAATCTGTTTTGTAAGAATAAATGAGTTGTTGTGCACCTGCTATAAAGTTGTCCTTCATTCCTGTGAATTTCAGGAAGTATCACCTCATTCTTCACAAAAACATTGTTTTGAGATTGTACTTCAGATAAAAATACATAAACTGTAAAACTCCATGCCAAAATAGGAGCCACCTTGATCAGATCCTGATTTAATTTAATTGCTCTAGTCTCTCATGAAGGAAATAATGAGTCTTAGCAGCAGATACAACACTTCTGCCAATAATATAACTTGACATGAAGAATGTTGGGGCAAGTTTGTTCAGTTTTGGGGCTTCAGGGTTTTTTTTTCTTAAATAAGACTTGAACCAGCATTGTGATGAAACTGAAATGCAGGATAGATGAGCCACAAAGATGATTAAGGGAATGGAGCATCTCCCTTATGAGGAAAGGCTGAGGGAGCTGGGTCTCTTTAGCCTGGAAAAGAGGAGACTGAGGGGTGACCTAATTAATGTTTATAAATACGTGAAGGGTGAGTGTCAGGAGGATGGAGCCAGGCTCTTCTCTGTGACATCTAGTGATAGGACAAGGGGCAATGGGTTCAAGCTGGAACATAGGAGGTTCCGCTTGAGTATGAGGAAAAACTTCTTTACAGTGAGGGTGACAGAGCACTGGAACAGGCTGCCCAGAGAGGTTGTGGAGTCTCCTTCTCTGGAGACATTCAAAGCCCACCTGGATGCGTTCTTGTGTGATCTGATCTAGGTGTCCTGCTCCGGCAGGGGGATGGGACTAGATGATCTTTCGAGGTCCCTTCCAATCTCTAACATTCTGTGATTCTGTGATTTAAATATCTCACTCTGAAAATGAACTGGAACATTAAATTTTAAATATCATATCCCAATAGCAATGAAATTTGAAGTTACGTTTACTTCAAAAGCCCTTTTTAGGCATTTTTAGGTACCTTTTTATGTATTTCAGTCTTATTAATTTAGGCATTACAATGGAACTTCGAAGTTGGGAACTAGGAACTGACAAATACACAGTTTGATCCTTCAGAGAGTTGTTTTCATGTTACTCCTCCCTCTGTATTTCTCAGGGTTTTCTGTCAGTATAAAAGATAGTACTTCCCAACATGGTTATAAGAATCATAAATGTATTCAGACTTTGAAGTACCTAGTGCTGCTATTTACTAGAGGAAGACTGTTATCTCTATGGATTTGAAGAAGAAAATATAGAGGAAGCTTTTTTCTTTTACTCTGTCATAAAACGAAGCTGCACTGGTATTTTGTGACTCTTCATCCTCTCAGCTATGCCTTTCTCAGCAAATATTCTTTCCTTCCTATGAAGCGCCTAAAGATTTCAAGAGACAGGTTTTTCAAGAGCTTTTACCAACTGAGCCAGATTTGGCAGGGTAGAAAAGAAATTGAAATGAGGGTAAGCAATAGTCAATCCCAGGAATACTAAAGTAGTCCATGCAGTCACTGGAATACAGAAGACCTGCATTCAGAACGTGCTTTGCCATTTCTCAAAACCCTAGTTAGTTGATTTGCAACAAGACTCTTAGGTGTGTTCTGGTCTCTCTGATGAGGAAAAGCATTTTCATCATGAGCAATCGTCCCTGACGGAAGTCTTGTCAAATAAACATGCCTTTCTGCACTATGCCTTGGTTTCAGGGAGACAGTACTTTTTAATGATAAATCTTAAATGGAATGAAATTAGATTCCCAATGTGCTGCATTCATGATCCACTTTCTTCCCTAATTTAAAACCAAGTGAGAAGAGAGAGTTCTTTAACAATGGGGAGCATTATGCAATGGATATTGGCATTCTGTGGAACTTGAGTTTACTGCTAACAGTAACTGAGTGCCAAAAACTTGTCTAGACTCTGAGGTGCATAGTGAAATGTAGTATAGTACTGTAAGTGGAAACATGCCTAATTAGTACTGTAATTTAATATAAATCCAGCAGAGACACTCTGTAATCAAGGGGATATCAAAATTTCATTTTCGTTAACTTAGTATTATTATCTGTGAGATAGGAAAAAAAACCATTTTGCTGTGTTTCCTTCTTTTCAGTACTGTAGAAACACATTTACTGAAATGAATAAAGGTCTAAAGAGGCGTTTTTCTGATTATCTTTAAATGTTTGTTACAGTTATGTTTGTACTTGTCAGATTAGTTGCACTTCAAATTAGTTCAAACTCATTTTGCAAGTCTGTAAACCTGTAAACTGAATTGCAGTAGACTTGCTAGAATTAGTAAAAGTTGTGTTAGAATTCTGGTTTGCATTCTCCATATCAAAAGAAATTGCAGAAGCATCTGAATACATTCTCTTAACTGGTTTTGAAGTGATATGCACTGTTTAGAATATCTAAATAAGTACTGAATCTACTTATTTTAATTCTTTCAAATTTTTAAAGAGTATTCAAAATGAAGCCTGATAAAAGTGATAGGCTTTTGTATTGTAATCTCACATTTCATCATGCTTTTTGGAACTTGCATGCTACAAAAAGGATGTTTTAAATTAAAAGTAGTGTTTGTGGACGTTTGAAAGTCTTCAGAAAAAACTGCTTAGATGTTAACAGAAATTAGATCCTGTTGGTATTTCCGTTTCATGCATACTAAGTCAAAAGTGTAATATCTAAGTATGCTACAGTTGATTGTTAAAATTATACAGTTATTTTCTAGCCGAAACTTGAAATTATCTGCTAACTTTCTTACTGTAATGAAGTGCTTAAAAATGTGTACAATTTAACAGAAGTTAAAATTGTAGATGGTTTCCAATCTTTAGAATAATTCCCATTTGGTTGCAAATTCAATTGCAATTAGAAAAGGCCGTAAAAATTTTTAGTTTTATTTAACACATAGAAGAGGAGATCTGATTTCCAAAAGTGCTGTGTATCAGCAACTCTGAAGTATTTTAAATTCTAGCCAGAAGCATAACATAATTGATATTTATGTTATCGAGTACAGCAGCATTCTCAGTGCTGTCATTTTGCTTGTAATTTTCTTCTTGCTTGTAAAATTGTGTCTTATTATTTGCACTTTATTCTTAATCAGTTTTGCTAATGTAGTAAAAACATTGAAATGTTGTTATATGATTAGCAATTTTCCACTATATTAATCCAGCATTACATTATACTTTGTGGTGACAATAATTATTTCTAATCTGGTAATGAGAGAGAGTTATTAACATGCCCCAATATTTAATAGTTTCTTAATTGCAAGATGGAAAAATATTTTAAGTTACCGTAACCAGCTGTGGTAAGAATTGCAAAATAGTGGGATCTAGGCCATAAAAATTTAAAAATATACTTTGAATGGAACACTGTCTCCATCATCTTGAAGCTGTTTTGTTTTTATGTTTGTTTTCAAGAATCATGTAGTTATTCATAGGATATTTTTTCCATATGTTAAACTCAATATTAATATTGGCAAATAGAGGAAGAATTCCAGATTTAATGCATGTTTACCAGTGTGCATTAAATGGGTATGCAATACACTTTTTTATGAGAAAGGTGAAAAGTCCGTGGTATCCAGCTGGGAAAATGATTTAAAATCATTAAGCTATCATGCCATGACATAGGATACTAAAATAGGCACAGTACAAACTCAGAGCTGCATGGAACAGAGAATCTGCTTTAATGATTCACAAAAAGCATAAAACAAGTAAATATATATAATAAATTATATATCAATCTCAATATATCGAGTGGACTCTTATATATTCAGTAAATCATTTAAGAAGTTTTGGATGGGCTTAAAAAATTGGAAGTTACAAGTCCAAATGGAGCGTCTCGTGTCCTTTGGGTGGATGTGCATGCATAGAGGGGACTGTTTTTTCTGTGTTCCTCTCTGTGTGTATATAAAAATGTTAGAAATAGCTTTTTTGAAGTGTGTTTTAATTGGGCTATGCAAACTATTGAGAGTTTGTTTTGGTTTTATTTAAAACATTTAAAGTTTCACAGAAATACATTTCCCATTTCATTTCAACAGTTTTAAAGATAACTTGAAAAATTGTTGGGAAGGAGTTAAAAAAGGGGAAGATAATTATAGTCACTGTTGGAAAGAAAGGTATTTTCTTATCTAAAAGATAACCATGTATAGATAATGATGCAATGTGTACTAGCAAGTATGTTGATAGAAAATCTTATTACAACAGCAGCATGTTAAGCTTCAGATGGAAAAAGACACTGTAGAGGTAGAAAATATATAGACCTATAGTTAGTATTATCATCAATAATCGAGCTAGTACGGCAAAAATCAGTATTCGAACAAAGCAGAATGTGACATTACTTCTAGAAATTAAATTTTCTGGGAATTCTCTCCAGTACAGTGGTTTTGGTACTGGAACAACAGCAAATTCATGGTATAAAATATTTTTTTAAGTTATATGTGTATATGTGTATATGTATATTTCCAGCGTTTTCCTTGCATCACGTAAGTGAAAAATTGTTTAAATCTGAAGCTTCTTATTTCTCACCAATATTAATCAGGCATCATTCAAATAAAAGCATGACCGGTATGTTTTTTGGGAGAAAATAACAAAATAATCTGTATACTTTTCAGAAAATTGGTATTTGAAACTCATAAAACAAATCCAGTTGCTACAAGATTAAAATGCTCTGCATTGATTTAATTTTTAAACTTATTTACTTCCAATGAAATTTAGATATGGGTGATTTCTGTAGCTATTTTAGAAGACTATTTTTATATTGAGAAAATAGTTCTTGAATGGAAGTGCTACACTTTTCATATTCAGAATGTCAGAGGGTGAGATCCTTGTGTTAAGTAATGTCCCAGTTTTAAACCATAGGAATATTGGATCGCTTTCAGAGCTATACTTATGGGAGGCATGGTTAAGAGTCTGTCCTGATGCCAGTGAATTTATAAATACTTCATTGCACATTCCCCAATATCCCAGGAGCTTACCTGGAGCAGGCAAAGATTCTCCAGCTGCCATTTAGTCTTGCAAGAGTTCTTCTGGGCATGATGCAATTGGAAAAAATTGTGAAGCTGATCTAAACTTTGCAGGAAGCTGTTTAGATTACGACTTTTCTGCACTATGTTGGACTCCCATTAAACTTTACTTTTTTCTATTTGCATAATCTTACAGTGTAATATTAATGAACTGATGCTAGGTTTCTTCCATTGCGTGTTCTCAGGTTTAGAAACAATCATCATTTTCTAGCATTGATGCCTGTAAGTTTTCATTATAAAATGACTATTGCGTCTGTTACTTTTGTGTTTTAGTTTGGAATATTATTTTCTGAAATAGGTTAAAAGAGACTGATGAATTTATTACTGTCAGCCTTATTTCTGCATTCTTAGGTATAAATTGTCCAGCAGGAAATGCATGGAGTTTTTCTCATACTCTTTCCAAATCAACAATTTAGTTTATGAGGTAGTGTTAATCACATATTAAAGAAATTTCTTCTAAAAGTTCCACTAGAGTGACTTGCATTTTATTACCCAATAAAAACACTGAGGCTTCTATCAGGATTCTTACAACTGAGAATTTTGCATAATATAACTGTCACTTGACACCAGTATTTATGAACATGAGGGCAGTCCTGTAATAAGTAAAGGATGAGCTTTCGCTAATTTTGCATCTGCTACAATTAAGAGATAGATTTAGATTCACTTTATGTAACGTGTTGTAAAACAGATTCTATGAATGAAACTGAAATGTTTAGCGTGCTTTTATTACATGTTTAAATAGCATAAGGAAATTACTTTTCTGTGTACATGCCTGTAAATATATATATTGTTCTCAGTGGTTAATTTCAGTGCTCTTCTTTGTCTCAGTGTTTTGCTTCTAGCAAAATGTTGTGTTCTGATCAATTACTCTGTGTAAATCTCTGTGAAAACTTGCCTACATTTCAAGTTTTCTTTTCAAAAAGAATCAACAATAGGCCATAAAAACATTGCAAATGGCAGCATTGCTTTCATCACTGTTGTGTGTTAACTAGTTTTTAATCCCTAAATGGTTAAATTTCTACCAGCCTGCCACTGCATCTTATCAAAAGAACGAGTTGTTCATACCTGCTCCAATCTTTTTTTTTTAAGGGGTACATTACAGTTGTACATTGACGGAATTATTTAAATTTATGGTTGAAATTCCATGGTGAGATTAGACAATCTGGAATCATAGACCAAAAAAAACATGTTTTCCTCTCTCAAATAAATGAATAATAGTATTGTTACAGTGGCACATCTAAGCCCCTTCTTCTTGTAACCTCTACGTTGTATTATGTATAATCTGGGTTAATGAAGATCCTGTTATAAGAGCACTCCAACTTTTCCTCAAGTTTTGTCTTATTTCAGGATCTACTTTAGATGAAAAGGCTTAAAGCAACAGCACTAATGAGAATTGGTATTTAGATGCTGTACTGAGTGGTGTGATGTTGCAATAGTTGAGAGAATTACTCTTATTTACAATCTCATGTTTCAGTAATGCAGATCTGCTCCTGCTTTACGGCTTTATTTTGCCTATCTGTATAGTTAACTGTGTGTGGTGTTGAATTCCTAATTGCAAAACCAGAAGCTCTTACAGAAACAGATGAACTATCACTAACAGAATAAATGCTTATGAAGATGCACTGTAAAAACATTAGCTGCCTCATGTTATGGGTTCAGATGTTCCAGATTTTTGGATGATCCCACGGAAGTGTTCTGTTTCCTTTTCGGTGGTCGGATTGTTCTTGTATGCTGTGATATTGTTACATGTGGGTGGACACCTTTTCTCAGATCTCATAGAGAAGAAATTAGAATGTTTAAAAAGAGGGTTTTTTTCCCCTTGTGTCACAGAATAATGTTTGAAACTCAGCATCTTAATGTGTGGTTAGGAGTACTTTGTTGATTGTCTGAAAAATTTTCAGGTACTCGTACATCCCTTTTTTCTCTGTGACTACCTAAACATACAGCTTGTAAATTAAATTGATTTGACCAGAAAAGTAGTAGTATTTTCTGTTGCTTTTTCAGTATTTCTTTTTTTGCTTAATTATTTCAAGTGGTTTTTCTGTTTGTCAAAAAAGCCCCAACAAACCCCAAAACAGCTTTTATTTAAGTATTTCTGAAACAACTTGACTGCTTCATTGCTCACGCCTGCTTTGTTGGTTTGATGGTTCTGGATTTACCTATGCTTTACATTTCTTCTCTCATGTCTTACAGTATTCTGGGGTTTTTTTTAGGTGAGATCATGCATATTAACAAGCAGGCCATTTGCTCTCTCAACTTCTCTTCCCAGTCCAGTATCTAACTCTTCAGGAAATCTTTGAATTTATCACTTCTTATGTAATTTGTTAGAAAGTCTCTGATCATCTTCTCTATTGTTTGTGCTCAGATGCATTTTAAATAGATGCTGGGATTGGGAGTAGCTTTAAGTTACTAAAGCTATAAAAAGTATCTGGTGTGATTTTTCTCAGCTGCAGCATCTACATCAAACTGTTCCTACCTTGTCTTTTAGAGTGCCTATTACCTCACTCACCTGACTGTTGATTTTGTTAATTTTACAGTGCTGCCAGTGATAGAGGAATATCCCTAGCTATCCTATTATGGGTTACGTTTAAACTTTCATGTATAGTTCCATTCTGCGAAATAATCTGTGAACTGACTCAGGACCCTTGAGAGAACTATACGGAAATTTGTCTTTTTGACAAAGATTTTTCAGTTTCCTACTTCATGTCATTTATTTCTAATTGTTTCTCTTCTGGCTTTTGTTTATTGCGTTTGTGTTGTACTCTACACAGCTGGTGGTCATTCATCGTCTCATCTCTATTGATCTCGTTGGCTGTGTCAAACAGCTTTCAGTCTGTTCCACCACAACCAGAAGCTGAACAAAATGCATGCTGTAGCTATGTTCATTTGTCCTGAGATGAAAAATAATGTCATACTCTAAGCAGTGAGACACATCCATTATAGAATTCTTATATTTTCTTTAAGTGTTCTGCATTAATAAAAGGAATATCAAATCTGGTAGTTGTAATAGTCAGTTGCCACCTTTTAAATTACAGGTGTGTAATATTTCCTTTGAATAAATCCATACAGCCATCAGAACAGCAGCAATGTGTGAATTACAGCTTTTGCAGGAAATCAAGCAGGGAGTATGTAAGTCTCTGTTGTTTCTTTTTGTATTCATCGTTGCAATAACAATGCCTCTGCTCATTTTCACAAACCTTAATTGTCATTTGGACTATCCCATTTGAGTTCAATTATACTCTCTTAAGGAAAAGGAACCCTGTTAATATTTATCTGTAAAGCGCTGTGTTCATTTATAGCACTCTGTAAGTAGTGATCAGTTTTCTTTTATACTATGTGTTCGGGTTTGTACTAAATTCACTTTAGCAGGCAGTAATTTTTCAACACTAATCTTTCTCAGTGTGTGTGTTATTGGTAATTCAGTAAAAAACTATGACGTGCCATGTAGATTTTACTTGCTTTTTATTAATTTTGTTTCTTAACTAACATTTTCAAAAGCAGTAAAATTACATATTATTTGAGAGCATTGTGTACAGGTCAGGGTAGGTCTTATTTCTTCCATTTTTCCGAAAGCAATGTTTTTCATGTCCCAGTTATACCAATATTTTTTTAATGCGTTTATGCATACAGTAAAGCTCTCTAATTTTCTGTCTTCTAAGAGGGCAATATTACAGATCAAAGTGATTAAGTACATTATATTTAATGTGTTCATTTTAGTTTTAAGTGTTTTTGTCTTAAACATTAGAAGTGCAGAGAAGGGATGATAAAAAGTAGCTTGTTCATATACTTGCAGTGCAGAAGGAACTGAAGTGAGCCTAGGATCCTATATCTCTCTTAACTTTGCACTGAACATTAAAATGTGAAAAGTATGGAGCCCACAGGGCTACTAAAAGAGGTGCTGTGGTTTTAACACTGTGAATTTGCCAGATTAGGAACTAACTCTGAAGATTCTTAAAGAAGGAATGGTTTTTCAGTATTAATTCTGCTTGTAGTTACCTGATGTCACAGAAAATTATGAAAATACAGTTTTATTGGGCTTGCTCATTTCAATTCTTTGACTAAGTAAAAAGGAATTTAGATTCACAGTAGATTGTAGCCAAATTGACTTGGGAACTTTTTTGAGTGGTTTTGTGATTTTTACAAAGAATACTGACCACCTGGTTTTGATAAATAATGATTATTATAATTTAAAAGATTAAGTCTGGGTAACATACCCCAGAAATCTTCATGCTAGACACGTTTGCTAGATTCCACTGAAGATGCGTGTAGGAAAAGCCTGAGGAGTCATGGACACGCACGTTACTGCATAACAGGTATCTGACAAATAGGCAGCCTGCTGGCTAGCACTTCCCTGGCTTTACTTGTCTTTTCTCTTGGGCTTTCCACATTCTGGCTAAAGTAGCATTCTTGCATATCTGGGGTTTTTTTATTTGTTTGGTAGGTTTTTTAAGCATCCACAGTAGTGTACAAGGGGATTTCTGCCGTTTAACCCTTCTTCCTGTCTTAATTTTGAGTACTATCTTCTGAACCATTTAGGTCTCTGTAGATCTGAGCAAACATCTGAAGTTGTATTTGGAAGTTTAGATGTGTTTTGGGTATAATTTGATTCTTGCATGCCCCTATCACCCAACTCTTTAACAGTGAAGCTGGAAGAACCTAAATCTATTTAAATGAGAATCAAGTTTTGTGATCCCAGTTCTTTAAATCCTCTATCCTGCTGGCATATGGGAGATTGATATAGCAAATTTCAGCTGTGTTAGAGAATAGAGTTGATTATACCATACATGAGAACAGGAGCTTCTCATGAAAGATTTCATGTTCTCTTCTGGTTAAGTGTTCACACAGAAACACTTAGGGCCACTGAGCATCTAGCTTTCGTAGGAGACATGCAATATTTTATGTCTAATCGCTATCAATAGAAGTTGGAGTTATCTAGTACTGTTGAACATGGAAGCCAGTATATTTAATACCTAACTTCAGTGATTTAGCCATGTAGACTTGAAAATTTTCATGAGTCTTTATTCATGCTGAAGAAATGTTGACAGAAACTATTTCTAGTGAAGAAAAACATTCTTAAAAGTTAAGTTGCTTCCTTCTTTTAAGGGTTGAAAGTGTAGCTACGAAGAATTGTTACAGAGATGAAAGATGGTGAGACACACAAACTGACAGTTTCTAAATGTTAGTTGCCAAAAAAAAGATGTTTCTGGTATTATCAGTTCAAGTGAAATATAGTTGTCCCGTGGCTTCTTAGCAGTTAAATATAGCTCTTTTCCCCCAAGGTCCTTTTTTTTCTGTCTTGCAGTGGGTTTTGACTTATGTCTATTATATATTTGCCTTTTTTTTTTGACGTATTTCTATGCAGGATGTTATCAACTGAAGTATTTGGCAGAAATGCTGCTCTGATTTAGCAAGAATAAATGACACATCATCTGTGACTAGAGCGTCCATTTATTCTCCTTGGAAACATAAGTTATGGTAGATACTTCAACATTTTTTTTTGTTTTAACAAAGTTTTAAATTATAAACAACAAGCATGGAGATGCCACAGCATGCATTTCAGAAACTGATTGGTTAGTTATGGTTTACGGATCAGATGGAACAGAATGCATAAATGTTATGAGGATTGGGAACAGGGACTTTTTTGTGTTGTATTTTCATTTTGTAAGATCAGGGGATAGTAAAAACTTGCTAGGGGGGCACTGTGATAAATAGTAAGTTCAAATTCTTAAAATACTTACCTTTGTAGTGGTCCACTTACACTATTTGAAGCAGGGTGACTTCTAAAAGCCAACCAAGAGCCTATGTTGAATGTCAATATAGTGAAGTGTAGGTGAAAACTAGTAGGAAAGCAGACTTTAGGCAGCTGTTGGGCACAGTATTATGAACCAATATTATGTAAATATGTATCCATAAAGTGGTTGCTGCTCCTCTGGGAAAAGCCCAGGCAGCCCTTGCTGGCGCTGGCATGCAATAGCTGCATGCTCCCATGTGCGTAAGATCAGAGTGAGATAGGATGAGTGATAGAGAGTTGCTGACGGTCCCTCACTGCATCACACAGACCTCCACAGCATATTCCTCTTAGCCAACTTTTTCCATGAAGATGACTAATTATTAGAGTTCGTGTACCCTGCAAAGTCTTCCAGAGACACCAAATTAAGTCCTTTGCTGTAAACTTACTATGCTTTTTCCTTGTCCAACAGGGAGACTGGCCATTTCTCTTAATGAAAAGAGGGATTGACTCATTTCCTTAGGTGTGTTCAACAAGGAGTAAAGCTGTCTCCTGTTTCCTTTGGTGCCTCGTGTTTGTATATGAATTATCACTTTGTCATTTTTACATTAGTAAACATGCATGGTACAAACAAATTGAATTAATATACGTAGCTCATTATTACTGTCCTGTCTGGTCCCAATAAAGAGCTAATTAAGCACATTGGAATGATAGAGCTTTTGTAGGTAACATTTCCCTAGACTCTTGCTTCCTATCAGGAAGGTATTAAGAATTAAATACCTGAAAAAAATAATTTTTTGCTCTGGGAATTTTAGTTTGTGTATTCATTTACTTAAATATTTATGGTATTGTGATTCTATTTATATTACAAGTCGACAAAAACACTGAAGACCGTATTTCCGAGTGCTCACTTGCGTTACAAATTCCACAAAGAAAGACTTAAGGAAGCATTATTTTGTGAACTTTGTGACAGTGTGTTAAACTAGTGTTCAGATTTTTAATTTTTTTTTTTAATTTAAAGCTTTAATCTTTAAAATACTATTTTTATTTGAACAATTTTTAATATATGTGTTTACCTGCCAAAACCAAACTTCATGATTGTTTGAGAGTGGTCATTTTATATCACTTGTAATTATCCTTGTCTCTTAAACCAGTTATATCTGATCAATTTTGGTAACCCCAACAGATTTAAGGTAAATTTTTGCATAATTTTTTCTGTTTTATGACACTTGCTATCATCATCATAATGATTCCGTAATCAACTGTTTTGCAAGAGCATGCTACATTTTCTGAAACTAATATTTTTTTTTTTAATCAGCGTTATAACGGTTTAGAATCAGTGCTTGAAATCTGGTAAATATTGAGGGTTTAAGCAAAGATACAGTAATGATTAACGTACTGGGTAAAAACTAACATAAGTTGTAAGTATTTATCATCATAAACATGTAGAGTTCCATTTTACACTCAGTATAGTAGAATAACTACTAGACTAATAGTAAAAGTAAGTTAGAAACTCCAAGTATTATTGGCTTTTTAAACAACTTAGGATTTTTGGGGGGATTTTCAAAGCTGTAAGTAGCTCTTAAATGTTAATTTCCATGCTTTTTCAGTGGATAGTCAACTGAAATTTTTAATATTTCCTGTCATTACTAATATAGAATTGATTATTTAAAATTGGCCTCTTATGTGATCATAATATCCAAAAAGCTACTCTTCAGTAAAAGTTCAGCACCAAGTCAATTGGACATTCATATATATTTAACTGAATGCTTTCAGCTGCATCACAATCAGATGACAGTAGAAAGTATATCAGTGTGAAAATAATACTGATTATATATCTTACCAGCATGCTGATTTGCATACATTACTTTTATAATTCTCTGCAGTATTGCAGTTACAGTAGTACATTTTATTTTGATCTTTCTGATGAATCATACAACACCTTTTGGAAAACTGAGTGCTGGAATACTTCCATCTAGAAGTCCTTGCCAAATGTAGTATTATTATTATAAAGTAGGTGTAACTTCCTTTGCCAATCATATTAGCTATGATAGCAGAATGGAATGCCAAGTACAGGCAGCTGTTTGTTCTTTTATTCAGTCTTTGGTATCCCTTGCTTAGTCATTAGTACTTCCACAAACATTTAGCAGGTTAATGTGTCAGCTACATATCAGCTGTAAAAGTATTTTTGGCAGTCTTTCAAAGAAACTTTTCTTTTGTAGCTGAAAGAATCCAGTCTTCTAGGCAGTGTTTTAAAAATAACTTGAGTTTAGATTATATGAACTGTAGCTGTAAAATTGAACATGGGTATAACAGTATTTATGAAGTATTTAAAAATGTATTAGGTTTAACTCATTCTGAAACCTTAAATTCAAGAAATCTAAAGCCCCAGTTTTTCACCTTCTATATAACTTTGTTTTCCTTTGTCCAATATTCTAGATTGAAGAAATAATAAATTTACAAAAAGACAGCATAAGTTGCAGATTAAAATACAGGTTAGTTACAGATAAGCTTGTATTAGCCATGTTAAATTCAGTGTCAAACTTGTAAATTTAATTATTTTAGCATATGGAACATAATAACATCTTCATCTACTCAATGTTCTTTTCATATTGTAGACCATTGTGGCTTCCTCACCCAAGAAGCCACTGCCACCTCTTCCCCAAGACCTTATTCTGTTTGTACATTGCACTGTTGCAATAACATGTTGTTGTTCCTTAAAACTGCAGACTCACGCACCTGGAACTTCTATCCCATTGTATGATTTTTTTCCTATTCTTTAAAGTAATAGGTAGCATTTTTTTAATACATTCAAAGTTAAGACAAAATCTCTTCAGTGCTTTTCTGTATGACCCTCAAAGAGTTAAGTTGTTTAAAACAAGCAAACAGAAGTAGTTCCAAGTAGTTCCCAGCAGTTATGATGACTATTCCCACTTAGAGTTATCTCTGATGTGACTAAATATTTCAGCTTCTGAAGCATACAGCTTTCCTGTCTTGGAGTCGAGAAGTACAGTGTATTATCAAAGGATCTTCACGCTTGCCTGCAGACTCTATACTGTGTATCTAAAAGAGTTTATTGTCACTGTGATAAACGTGCATAATTCCCATTAACATTAATGGGAGTTTTGCCTGAATGTCAAGAGAAGAATAACTTCTTAATGCAGTAAAGGAATTAATTGAGCTGTGTTTGGTTCATTGGTTACTGAAATGTGATCATTAGACTCAAAGGAAAAGATGTATTTGGGTGAAGTACTAGTTTACTTTATACTGTCCAGAAACCTATTGATTTGTCAAGGCAGAGCTATTAGAAAATCAGATTTAGAAGATTATTAGAAGATTAGAAGATTAGAATTTTTGGATACTTGCTGTACAATTATGGTGAATGTGTAGCATGACAATAAAGCAAAGTTTTGTTACTGACTCTGTGAGATGTAAAAAGAGCATATTTTATTTGTGCAGTTAAATAAGGTGAAATTAGAGCTTTATTGATATTTGCTTATAAAGACAAATCTGATTTGTTTCTGCCAGCTATTTTGACATCTAACATTATAACAGTAACCTCATGAAGAATTACTCACTGAAATAGTTTCAGAACTTTAATTAGAAGAACCACTGAGCTACATATTCAAACCCCTAGTCTCTGTATGTTAGGTCAGATAGTTATGGGTAGCTGGAGTTCTTAAGTTTTTTGTTTGGCTCTGTTCTAGGCCTGCTGTGAAACAGAAACTAATCCACTTATTTTGGTTGTTCTGAAAATTTTGCAACCTGCCTTTCTGTCCACCACGCATCTGTTACTTTAAGTGGTGTCTGAAAAAAATGTGAATGGCTTCTTGAGTGCAGCTGTGATGATCTGAAAAAATTGAGCTTGTGTAGATAGTGTCTTTTAAAAAAATTATTTTTTTTCACAATATGGTATAACACCCTACAATTTGTGCAGAAGACTGCAGAAAACTGGAACTCCTGTTAATGCACATGTAGAAGGTTTCACCGAATGATCCGGACCTCAAGCTGGATATTTGGAAGAAGTAATTTCATTTTCCAAATACAAGGTGCAATTCCATCTGTACGGAGGCTTGAGGTAGACATTGTCTTCAACGCACAATAAATAGTACAGATAATACTGGTTGCGTATATAGTATTCATTGCTTTGTTTAGGTAAATATTATTATAGCCAATTTTGAGTAAGCAGAATCTTTTTTCTTTTTGGTATGACACTGTATAATGCAGTAAATGTTAAAATGGTTTATTATTGACCATCTTCTCTGAACCAAATTTTAGGCTTTCACTGGAGTTCAGTACAAAATACACAAATTGAAAACTGCTTCATAATTGCTAATCAACATTCACCTTTCATTTAAATTTCTAGGGGTATGCTGAAGACAATGATTTTATGTATTCTGATGGAAGCAGCAAGGTTTTATATGCATATCTGGGAACAATTTATTGTGGTTGACTGAACAAATTTTGCCCATGTACAAGTAACAATAGCTTGGTTTTCTTCCAGGCGCATTTGTTCCATTACTACAGTTCAAGGAGACCTTGTCTTGGAATAATGAGTTATTAAAAGGAGACAAACTTTGCTTTCCAAGTAGCTACAGTATAAAGTTTTCAGGTGATGTACCCTCCCAGATAGAAAAGTAGAATTTTTACTGGGGAAGTCAGCTAAGTGAACGTTGTCTTCTGGTGATATGCTTGTAAGGGAGCAAAAAGTACTCGCCTGCCATAAAGAGTTAGCTGTACAATAGCTGTGTATTACACTAAAGAAGGTATTTAAGCTATTTAAGTGACAAAATAAAATATTGAATGACTGTATAATGCTCAGTTATATGTGTAGTGTAGTTGTAATTGTTTCCTTATTTTAAGGCAGTTTACATCTTACCAAAACACTGATTTTTTTTTTCTCTTAATAGAAATTTTACGTGCAGCGTTAAACTCTGAATTCCGTAAATTGGCTGATTTTGACATACTTGATAACGGTTGCTAATGCTCTCCAAGAGGGATCTTCATTGCACACTGCCAGTTGTCAGAATTCATCACTGTGCTGTAGAGTTCTCCTTGAAGTTTCTTGTCTCTGTTTTAGTTCCTGCTCAGTGTACAGGAATGCAATCTGCTAATCCTGAGCATGGTTTATACAAACTGGCAGTGGTGTGGACTAACACTTCATAAAAATTTAAGAGGATTTTTGTGTTTGGGGTGTTTTTTTGTTTTTGTTTTTAAGGAGTTTAAAGCATTTGAGGAATAAGCTTGGGCTTCTGTACCAGTGTTGCAGGTTTTCTGTCGAAGGCTTTTTTGAGGGGGGAGGTTGACTTAATGTTGTAAGACCTGGAGTTTGCTATGTGTGTGATCTCTGGTAATGTCAGGGTTAAAAGAGTGCTACTTTTGGCTTTTACTAGAGGAAATTATTATTTTTTTGAAAATAATAAATTGACATGATTATACTATAAGTCATATTCAATTGCAGGAATGACTGTAGCAACATTGTTTCCCTGTTTGCCACCATAAACTTTCCAAAATGTTAAAATACTGGGTTAGTCTTGGAATTTAACAAATACATTTTGGAAAATAAAGTGTTTATTTTGGCTTGTGTATAAAAATCTCTAGAAGATGGTATGCTGGTGCTGGGCTCAGTTGTAGAGAGGCAACTCGTCAAAAATCATTGCTGCTAATGGGTGAGCTTTTAGTATTGTTAAATCTAGAAGGAATCTTTACTGTGGCAATTATTTCGCCTCTTTGAGGGAGCAACATGAAGAATTGGTAAATCTGGATTTAGACGCGCCAGGCAAGACACACACGGGTCTGTTAACAAAGGCTAGCTGTAAGCTGGTATACTGGTTTCCTTTGTAACTTGCTATTGGTTTTGGAGTGGTGGTGGAATAGGAGCAGCTACTGAAGATGTCAACTTGGAACTACCTGAATTTGTGTTTATTTCTCACTTACCCTTTGAAGGACTTTATTGTTAAGTATGCCTTGTGTTTGTCTATGGGTATTCAAGTGATCACAGACTTGTTAAGATATCCATAGAAATAGAATGAGAAAAGAAAAATCTTGTCTGCTGTATGGAAGCTGTAAAGTGAAAATCTGAGTGGATGTGCACTTCCAGGAGAAAAATTGAGAGGTCTGAAAATGAGTCTTCATTGCCATGTTGCCATTCATCAGTAGAAATATTAACCTTATTAGGCTAAATTTAAATGTTGTAAATACTTCTCAGACTGAGAAGTTGAGGAGTGTGGTCTTGCTCCCCTGAAATTTCTTCCAGTATGAAACCTAGAGCATATCAAATTTCAGCCTCACAAAAATCAGTCTTTCCTTGTGTGACAGCTGCATTTTTTTTCTGGAAAATAATAGTGGCAAAAGAAAGGGTAAATAAAAATTATAAAAACAGAAACTATGGCAGGGATGGTAACTAGCCCCTAGTCAGATGATGTGATAAAGTGTCAGTACACAATCCATACCTTCTCCTTAGAGAGTGAGACCCTAGAGAGAGAACCCATCCTGGCTATTTCTTATCATGTATCCACAGGGCAACCCCTGTACATTGGTATGCAGTACAATAAAGTGTGAATATGGGAATATATGCATTATAAACCTGGATATCTACAAAGGTGGACTGCTGGCACTGGCCGCTGCTGCTGCTGGACAGTAGTAGGCTGCTCTTAGCCTTCAGTAGCAATGTGTCAAGTCCTGTTTTAGACTGTCTTAAAATACGAGTAATCACACTGACGAATTAATAAGAATATTAACAAGTAAACAAACACCCTCTCTTGTTTCAAATTTAAAAAAAAATCAGTATAATGTATCAAATCTTGACAACATTTTCCAGTGTGTGGGTTATGTCACGTTAATAAAGAGATGAATGCTTTCAACATCGTTTAAATAATTAAAATGCGGAAATAATTTTTGTTAACACTTGGATGTTCTAACCTAATTTCAGCTTGTTCTTTTTAATATTAAATTGCTTTGGTTTTATGGAAGTAGTTTTTGTACCTAAACTGGTAAAAATAAATGTGTTTGTATTTTCTTAGGAATAAAAAGTGGTGATTTTGGCTTTAAAATCATATGCATAGGCAGTACTTTCATAACAGTGCCTAGCAGTGATCTTGTCTGTTCAGTTTCAAATTGCTTTACAGTTACTAATTAATATCTTCACAGCTGACTAATACATTGTGCATGTATTTGTATCCTGAGGACTTAGTCTTGCATAGTCATATACTATGTGTAACGACTATGTACCAGAATTAAGATAATAGAAACAAATTCTCTTTTAATCCATACTGGCTTTTAGATTAAAGGTATCTGAAATGCTTAGGAATTTGTTCTGGAAAATTAAAAATGACGACTAATAGGTTAACCTTTTGTATTATTACTTGTTAGCTTTTATGTCAAGAGAAATGATGTTATACCAATTATAACTGCTAAGTGTTTAAATATTGATACTTGTCCTTATCTTTCAGTTGATTTATTGACAGATTCTCCTCTTAATGAAGTTTAGATATAATCTTTTTTTGTTGTTGCTTCAGATATTCTAATGTAATTAGCGTTTCTTCGTACATTTGCTGCCTGAAGCCTACATTCAGTGCCTGGAGCTAGTTTGCTGCTTCTGTTTAAGTAGCATTTCCAAATCTTGCATGCAGTGTTACAAATAGAAATTTGCATTCAATGTCATTTTATCATCTCGACAGCCTCCTAATCTACTGTGTTCCTCTGCCTCTATAGAGAATAAGTAGCTGGAATTACAAGTTGTTATCCATGAGAAATCATGTAATGATATAATTAACATTAGTAAAACAGCTAGCAATAATGATAATATCAAAAAACTCTAGAAAGAATACTTAAAGTTATGTTGCAGTTTTTATCTTTCTGAGAAGGAAAATATCCCAAGATATTTATAGTTTGAAAACACTTAATTTTAGTTTTCCTGAGATGTTAAGTTAAATACATTTATACTTGTGTGCTTTCAATATGATGGATTTTGTGCTGTACAGAAAATTATTATACAAAATACCAAAGTAGTAACATGGTCATTTTAGATCCAAATTAATTGGCACCTACGCCATTAGGGTTTCAGAGTACATGCTGTCTTATATGTTGGATCTTCAGGGTTCACAACAAGCGTATCCTGCAGCCAGTGGAAGCAAGATACGGGGTTGTTGACTTGACTGATGCTGCTGAAAGCAGTAAATGCCTCTGAGCAGAAAACAGTAGAGAATGTGGAATTACATTATTGCTTTGGCTGTTTTACATAATTTTCTTCTATAACATATACTTAAAATATTGCTTTAAAAAGTAAATGGACTATTACATGTGCTCAGATGAAGATATTTTATGACATATTTATTATAAAGAAGAACAGATAATTCTGGATATTTGGAATTGCCCATGAGGGAAAAAATCTGACTTTATAACAATAAAGTTACTGTGTTCCCAATGCATCATCTGTGAAGATTTGTCTCATTTAATAGCACTGACTATCCTCTCTGACAGATGCAGGCCAAGAGTTTGTCACACCAAATTTTAGCCACAAGATTTTTCATTTAGTTTTATACTTTTTTGTTGTTTTTTTTTGTACAGTTAGTGGTTATGATGCGAATAGGAAGAAAAAGGTCCTAGAGTGTTTTGGAAAGCAATTCTTTCTGGATATTTCTCTAATCCTTTTTTTTTTTTTTTTGCTTTCTTCTGTGGCACCTGTTCCAACTCTTGCTTTCAAAATTAAGTTGTAAATTGACATTTCACCCTTACAGTACAATCTTCATCAATAGCAAGCATTCCAAAATAAAGAAAAAGTAAATGAGAAAATCCTAAATTTGGGAATTTGAGGGATAGAAGATAAGCAAGTTTTCAGACATGCTCTTTTGTCCAAATTTAAAAGATCTTGTTATTAGTAGGTTCATAAGACTGAACTGAAATGCCTGTCACCAAATTAAGTTTTTGTAAGGGCCACTTGTGATCACTTAGTGGTTTATGGTATTTCAGTGATATGACAAGCGATCTACCTGATCTTCAGGAAATCTGAATGCACAAGTAAGCTGCTTAGGGAGCTGTTCCTGAAGCTTTAATATTTTGGTATGGTGGCTGTAATGCAAACACATTTTTAAAGTGAAGTTCTATTTATTATTTTTATAAAACAAATCACTGTAGTTTGATATGCTTACAGGAATCCAGTTATTTATTCTTGGCTTGCCATGTTCTTGGAAAAAAAGGAAAGATGCAATACCCCATATTCTGTTTCATGAATTGTTGGTTTTCAAAATTTGTCATTTTATTGTTGCGCATGCTTTAATACAGATGAGAAATTGTTTCCTTATTTTACTTTAAACTCTTTAGGTGGTATTTTTAAGTATCTGCTGCACTGGATATCAATACTTGACATAGATTGGCGAGTGGATTGAGAACAGCCTGGAAGAGAAGGGCTTGGGGGGGCTGGTAGATGGGTAGCTCAACATGAGCCGGCAGTGTGCGCTTGCAGCCCAGAAAGTGAACCATGTCCTGGGCTGCATCAAAAGAAGCCTGACCAGCAGGTCGAGGGAGGTGATTTTACCTCTCTGTTCTGCTCTTGTGAGACCCCACCTGGAGTACTGCATCCAGCTGTGGGACCCCCAACTTAAGAAGGACATGAACCTGTTGGAGCAAGTCCAGAGGAGAGCCACAGAAATGATCAAGGGCTGGAGCACCTCCCATATGAGGACAGGCTGAGAGAGCTGGAGTTGTTCAGCCTGGAGAAGAAAGGGCTCCGGGGAGACCTTCTAGCAGCCTTCCAGTACTTAAAGGGGGCTACAGGAGGGATGGGGTGGCACTCTTTTATCAAGGGGTGTAGTGATAGGATGAGGGGTGATGGCTTTAGGCTGAAAGAGGGTAGATTTAGATTACGTATTAGAAGGAAATTTTTCACACAGAGCATGGTGAGGCACTGGAAGAGGTTGCCCAGGGAAGGTCTGGATGCCCCATCCCTGGAGGTGTTCAAGGCCAGGCTGGATGAGGCTTTGAGCAACCCTGCCCACAGCAGGGGGGTTGAAACTAGTTGATCTTTAGGGTCCCTTCCAACCCAAACCATTCTATGATTCTAGGTAGGTCATCTTATCTTAACAAGTATAGTTTAATAGTGGTCAATACATGCATTGTAGTTGGTAATATACTGTGTAGATTTTTAAAGCTTTGAAATAATGAAGCTATACACACATGCTTGCAGATACTTCTTTAGGTAAAATAAAAAATAAATTACCAAATAAAAAGGTAATATATGCAGGGTCATACTAGGTAGGGATTTGCTTTCATTTTCATCTGCATAAATCATGCACAACTCTCTTCAAGTGAATAAATTTATATCAGTGTAGAACTGGATTAATTGAGATCACAACCAGGTCTGCTCTCCAGCTTCTCAGGAAACAGGAAAAGGAAATCGTTAACTTCAAAATGCACCTCGCTCAAAGAATATTAACTGGATCAGGGCTGTACAGTTGTCAGCAAAGCATCTTCCTAGTGTTTTGTGTGTGTATTTCTTCTTTCTGCTAATTTTGATTTTAGAGTTTGAAAAACTTATATCCTGTTGTACAAAAGATAAGATAAAGTTCATCAGGTCTGATCCTGGGATTTTTGAAGCCAACAGTAAGAGGGTTGACTCTTTTTTGAATCAAAACCAGCATTCTAGTAAATGTAAGGTTTCCCTTGCCTTCCACTCCTGCCACATTAGGTCTGGGAGTTAGTGCTGAGGCTGAGCTGATCATGGGAGTCGAGTGTCTTAGCCGACACTGAATTCAGGATAAAACAAATTTAAGAGCAATTTTCAGTTCTTTTTCAGAAGTACACAGGAGTTGGCAACTAAATTATCTTTATGTGAAAATTATTTGAACTTACTAGAGCATTTGAGCTATGCGCCAAGAAATTCAGGTAGTGCCAAGTGCTACTTTCAACTGCACATAATTATATGTGACTTCTGTCATACATTTTGTTAATATTTGTTACGATAAAATGTAAAATTACCATGAAGGAAGGAGTACCTCAGTTTAATCAAAAGCTACAATAAATAGTTGCATTCTGCTATTTTGTTTGATATCCTGGGAATCGGAATGGGATATCTTTACAGTTTATGGCAAATAGAAGCCTTCTGAAATTGTGTTGACAGAAGTATTGCTTCTGTCCCACCACAGCAAGTCTAAAGGCACTATGGCTGAAACTGGCAAGGGGAAAAGTGATTCTTGTGAACTGGAGTCGAGTATAATATAGTATTTATATGCTTAAGATGTGAAGAAATGGGAAAAATAAGTTTTTTGCCATTCAGTTATTGGTAAGTAGAATAAAAATTATCTATTTTCCTGAGTGGCTAATATTAACTACTGTGGAGGAGCAGCATACCATCTCTCCCCTAAGTGGTTAGGAAAGCATCTGACATAGGAGTTTGCAGAATTTCTCTGCACTGGGCTACAAAATGTCCATCCCAGAAGTTGTGGAGGGGAGAAGGGAGCTGGAGCTGTGCTGTGCATGCAGAGCGTGCCTGGTACAGCGCACCTGCTTCCTCTGTGTGCGTGGCACCGGTGGCTGGTGTTAGTCCCAGGCGCTCTGACTGTGTCTGACTTTCTGTGGGTGAGCAGAGGGATTCCAGGGACTGACATCATCGAGACCTGTTGAACCTCCTCTGCAGATGAACTGACCAAATGGAGTGTTACATCTGACAGTAAGCACTGACTTTATGTCAGTAAGCAAGAAACAATAAGAAATAAGTACTTCTTGCGCAGCTAATATTCTGCATTGGTTTGGTATCTAGTTGCTACTGCAATAAGAAGCTGAAAGGTATTTCAGAAATGTGAAAGTATATACGTTATCCAAAGTGTCTTGATCCTTTCTGAGCTGTTAAGGGTAAGGCACTAATGGTTGTACACATAGCAGTAAACATCATGGATTTGTTTCAGTAACATAAAACATTATAATTTTGAGGAAGTGAGTCCTTTCTGTTGAGAATACTATGGCAATTACTTTTCTTACTTTGTGAGGCACAAATGAATTCTCCAGATCATTGTTGACATACACACTGTGGATCCAGTATTTCCCTGGAATCTCAGCCTGGTCTGTGTGCCAGTCACAGTCTTTGGTGGACATGGAGCATTTCCATCTAAAAGTGCTTGGAAGCCACAAATGAGGAATCCAGAGGCTTTTCTGAGACTTGTCTGTCCAAGGGCAGTAATATTTCAGTTGGTTCCTGTTTTTCTTCCTTAAAAGAGGGATCATTCCTTAAGAATATTGAACCTTAGAGGGGGCACATTTCCATGTGGAGCTGTGGATGGAGTGTATGAGATGACACTGAAATATTAATTCCTAATGGGGTCAACTCAAAGCCTAATATCACCTTTCCAAAGTTTTGTCTGGGTTATTCAGAGGGCTCCTAGTTTAGTAAGAGAATACCTTGAAGTTAGAGACACCAGATTTTTATTTTTTTGTAACTTCTCCTCATCTCTTTTGGAGAAATATCTTTATTAGCTTTGGAAGAAATAAACTCCTTATCAGCTTAGGCAGAATGCTTCATTACAATACCATAAGCCTTGCTGTACATGTACAGTAAAGTTTAGGCTGAATTTACGCTCTTTGTGACTGGGTGGGGTTGTTGTGAGTTTCTTTGAAAAGAGATTAAAATTTAAGTGCTAATCCCATCACTTCTGAATTTATTTGGAACTCCTGGAACATTTCCTCCTTTGCAGTCCTATCAAAAAACAGTTAGAATCTGTCTAACAACTTAATTTCTACACCAATGCTGTTAGTGCTAAGTGACAGCTAATTAGTTGCTTTCCTGACTTGATTGTTGGGCATGGTGTGACAGGCTCTTATTTAGGCTCATGTTTACCACCTGTAAACATGTTCTGTTACCTGTAAGGCATATCTTGACATTTATATGAAAAACATAATTTTCGAGTGGACAATTCTGTTGTGGGTTTTTTTTTTTTCAAATCTAGTTTACATATCCCATTCCTTCAGAACAATGAGGTACTACTGAATAAACACCAGAGTGCTGAAAGACAACGCATTCTCCAGAAAAGCCCAGGCATCTTCAGTGACATCTCTGAGGGATGTCTCTGTTCAAGCATTTTGTAGATTTTGCCACATGGAGATTATCTACCTTCTCTTTTCCCTGCCCACCCCTCTGTTATGCCTTTGGTGCAGCATCTCGGCACATTGCATAATTATATTGAGGAGTTTTAGAGTCAATGTCTTCCTACAACTGCTAGGTAAACTTTTAAGGTTCTGACACTACCTGGAGTCAGCCAGTGTGGCAATTAGGTGTGGAAATCAACCACTAACTGAATAAAAATCTAGCTTATTTAATAGTAACTGTAAAATTCTTTAAATGTACTTTCCGCGGGTGTGTTTGCAACTAACCCTCCTTTTTCTTTTGACCAAAAAGATTGGGGTTTAGAAATGGAAGGGTGAAGTACATTTCACATTATCCACTACTTGTTGCTGTGGCAACACAGATGCATAATTTTAAAGGCAAGAAACTCTCAGCATTTGGAATAGATTACATGTTGTGTCTTCTTGCTATTTCATATTGAGAAATAGGATTATGATTCATCAAATTCTTATAGCATGTTCACTTGAAATATGAGGTATGTTGTATTTTATGTTTGTAAAATGTATAATAATTTATAAATTAAAAAGGGTGATCTCTAATTGATTGGGAATGCCTCATAAATGAAGGGTTTGCTGTTACAACAAAAATGATAATCATGTATTACTACAGCTTTGGTAAATAGTTTAACACATTGGGAATTCTTGACAAGCGATAGATGAAGACCTGCTGCTTTAAGAACTCGCTTGCCGCAACTGCTCTCTAACTCCAGTAGTCAAAAGCTGTTAAGCTTTAAGTGCTCTGTCATATTTGTGGCCTTTTATAGCAAAGAGTAGAGCAGACAGCAGTGATGATGGAAAACTATGGTAGGTAGACTTAAAATACTATAAAGCATAGAGACAATTGTACGTAATGCCTGGAATTGAAACCTTTTTGAATGAAATGATCAGCCATATGTGCCACCCTTATGGACCCTGTAAGAAGAAGAGATGTACCCTATTGCTAACTGTGCATGAAATTGCAGTGTTAGGAGATATTGACCAGATGTTTCAATCTCAACAAATAGCTTGTTATGTGACTGAGTGAAAATCTCTCTTCTGCTTTGATCACATACACCTTAAAGGAAGAAGTAGTTTAATAGAGGCTGTCAAAGTTCATCACTGTCAATAAACTTTGACTTGACCTTTGCCATCTGTTTTTGATACCGTTGCTGATAGAAGCTGATAGGCAGCTGTTTACAGTTTGTGCTTTATGAATTCTGTGCTGCCATGCAATAAAAGAAGTCTCTTCACTTGTGGATTTTTTGCTGTCATTCCAAGTGTGGGTGCATTCATTAAGACTGCACAACATCTAACAGGGGAGTGAGAGTGACATATGCATGCATTTTGAAAAAGATTTGTTTTAAGGTTATAGAGATGCAAAATCATATGCAAAATATCCTAAAATGTGACTTTGCAACAATATCAACTTCACTTATAGCTTACTACTTAAATATATACACAGGGTTATACACTGGAGAATTTTAAGGCATTTTTAAAATGCTTATCAACTTCCTGTGTCTCTGTGAAGTGAGTGTTAATTCTTCACAGGTGGAGTAGGCTGAGGCATGGTTAACAGTGGTGTACAGTTGCCCAATGCATCTGTCTTGCTGTACTCACATATGATGTTCCGTTTTCATGTTGTTAATATGCTTCCATTAATAGCTTAACACCACAACTTCTAGCCACAGAGTAGCAAGGCTTTTTTGTGTTGTACTTTATTTGCCACAGTGCTGTGTTTCACACACAGTGTTAAGTAGGAACTTAGTGTCTTTGAGTTCTTTTACTGTAAAGATACTCTTAAACCTTACCTCGTGCATAGCTTTGTAATATTAGCAATTTTCTTAATAAACAGTTGTATACACTGAAACAGCTGCAATAGAGTCCCAAGTAAACCTGGAATTCTTACCGTTGTGATACCCTTCACGTAACTGTCATCTGAGTGATGAAGAACTGGCATGACCAGCCCTATTTTGTAGGTGTATCATCTTTTACCTGGTTTTGAGAAGGGACCACATAAATGATGTGGAAAAGGGACCGACACACCAGATCAGACAAGGAGGAGGTGGTTGATGTCTCAGGTTCTGTGCTTCAAATGGGGAAGGGACACAAGGTCAGCTGCGGACTCAATTATCTGCCTTGTAAGGTCTTGCAGGAGACATTCTGCCTTTGGCCTCAGGTAACACATATTGAACTTCATAAGAGACTGCAGCACTTCAGGTAGTTGAGGCTGTAGCATTATAAATACAGGATAAGAGGGTGATGGAGTATGGAATATTGGCATTAGGTGCCTAGACTGGCCAATATTTAAGGAGTGCAATAAAAAGACAGAGCTAGTTTTTGGCCACACTGAAACTTTGGAATATGGCTCCTTCATGTTCAGTTACAGAAAATACGCTTGTATTTCTTTATACAGCAAGAAGCTTAAAACTAGACTAAAAGTAAAATAGTGAACAAGCAGATAGAGAGCAAGAATGAAAGAATAGGAAACAGAATACAAAAAAATAGCAGGACTGAAAATAGTGATTTGGATTATAGGTTTTGTTAAGAGGCAGTTTGTTACCTTTGTGTTTTTAAATGTAGAAGTGAATGAAGTACTGCTAGATGATTAGTGTTTTGATAGACATCTTAATTTGAAAAGCTATAGCAAAATGCAACTTGTGGCGGCGCACTAAAACTAACATATTCCTGTGCAGAGATTTAGATAGTACATGTTGAACTAAATCCTGATACGATTTAGATACTGGTCTTAGTACAAGGCTTTAGCTAGTCTTTTCCTTTAAAAAATATGATTGCTTTTGTCTCATTTGACTAGAAGTTGCTTGAGGATGTTGTCATGCATTTTGACAACATCACTTCGTCATGCAAGATTTGGCAACTTCAGCTAATGGTGGAAGAATTACTGTACAGGACATAAGGCTCCTTTTTGCAAGCCTGCTTTTATACAAATAAGCGTATTTTTTTCTCTTTCATTTTTTTCTTATGTGGCCATTATGTCATAATAGCTGTTGCAATCTTTAAAGGTTGATCAATGAAAAAAGAAAAAGGAAAGAAAATTGCAAAGGTGGTGGAACAAAACTGTGGTATCTCATCAGTTTTCCAGGGCCTTGATGCTGTGTTCTCCTAACAGTGATTCTTGAGTAGGTGTACTGGGTCTGCTTGGGATAGAATTTATTTTCTTCATAGCAGCCTGTATGGTGCTGTGTTTTAGGTTTGTCACCAAAACAGTGTTGTTTAATACAGCAGTGTATTAGCTATTGCTGAGCAGTGCTTGCACAGCATCAATGCCTTCTCTGTTTTTTTCACTCTGCTGCCGCAGCAAGTAAATTGTTGGGTGGGAAAGAGGTGGGGAGGGGACACAGCCAGGACAGCTGACCCCAAATGACCAAAGAGATATTCCAGGCCATATGGAATATAGTGAGCAATAAAGCTGTTGGGGGCAAGGAGTGAGGGGGAGTTTTTCCAAGGCAGCCTTTGCTCGGAGACTGGCTGGACATTGGTCTCTTGGTGGGAGGTGGTGAATGATTGCCTTTGCATGGTTTGATCTTGACCCATGTGGTTTTTGTTGCACTTCAGGTTCTTTCCCCCATCCCTTCAGGAGAGAGGATTGACAGAGCAACTAGGTGGGGGCTTAGCTGCTGTCTGGGGTTAACTCACCACAGTAGGGATTTTAAATTATATAGTACGTGTAACAATAACAGAATATTGCATTCCAGTTGTGCCTGAGGTGTATCACATCATTCACAAGAAGTAAGAGCTCACTTGGAACGGTGACACTGACGTCTTTTTTTAGGATTGTTTTGCATGTTGTCAGGTTTTCCTGTTTTTGAGATATATCCCGCTCATTTCATCTGGTTTTCTAAGATGAGGTGTGATTTATTTTCTTTCAGCATCTAAAATATTCCTAAAAATATTTGTAAGAGCTTTTTAATGGACTGTGTATATAATTGGTGATGGGAAATGTCCTAGTGGTACAACAGACTGGTGAAATGCTTCTGAAGAGTGTATAGACTCATTCTAAAATTTAGAGTATAAAAATAAGAGATACTCCAAATAGCACTGTATAAAAAGAAGCATTTCTGTTCTGATTTACTAAAAAGAATGCTCCATGAGTAGTTGCTAACATTGTTTATATTTTAGCAAGCATGTTAAGTCTTGGCTAATTTTAGGTCTTTGGAGTCCTCTCTTCTGTGAGCTGCAATATAAAATAAGATCAGATTTGACAGATCAAGCAGAGAAGAGTCCGGCTTCAAATAACACACTTTAGATGCACTTCAGATGTCTGTATTTAGTGTTAATGAGTTTTGAAGATCCTTCACTGTGAAGGGGCATAATGCTTCTTGTTGTGTTGTCAGTTCCTAGGCATTTAAGATTCAAGTCTACAGCTGAAAACTCCTATGTGCAGAAGGTATGGCAGTCTAAGCAAAGCTTTATATGCTTTGACATTGTTAGTTTAAGACAACTGACATGTGTAAATGCGCTACTGGCTGCAGCTTCAAAAAAGAATTCAGGAGCTAAGGAGTTCAGCTGGAGAACAATGTGGGACTGATAGCGAGTGTCTTCATCAGCCTCCTTGTTCTGATTATTGATATTGTCCAGTTAACAGTGGCACTTAGAGCAAACCATAGAGCCAGAGTAAAATGAAATAATATCTGAAGGATCTTTGTTTTAGTCGGAGGGCTATAAAGCTGTCTTAAGCTTCATTAGTATGAGGTTTTTTTTAAGTCTTACAAGATTGTGTACTGAGACCCAGCAGCAGCAAACTCTCCTTTTGCAGGGGAAGTATCTTTGCAACTGGAGATAGTCAGGTAAATTTAATGAAGTATTTCGTTTTGCTGCTTTTTGCTTTTAAAGTAGAGGTTCTCCTCTACAGTGAGCTTTGCAGGAACAGCAAAGAAAAACTTTGAATACAGATCAAGTGTGGTATGGGATACTGGACTCTGCCCCTGTGGCAGAAGCATGGCATTCTCAAAGTAAATAAGATAAGCTTGGGAAGTGCAAATCAAATGACCCAGTTCTTGAATATCATTTTTAAAAGGCAGCATTGAGTAGCCAGTGAAAGTCAAATCCCTTCTCGTGTTGGAAGAAGTGCTTCTAGAAGTGCTTCTGTAACTCAGAGGAAAGGTTGTTTCCAAAGCCATTTTCTCCATTTTCTAAACAGACAAAAGTGGGAGATAAATGTACTGCATCTTTGAGTCAGAGGATGTGAAAGAATAGTTAACTCCAAGCAGTCTTACAAAGGCACAATTGAGTCTTCAGAAGTTTTACTTGTTACCAAGTTTTCTTGGCATCTCCACATCTTGCAAGAAAGATGATGCTGTTCTCTTGCTACCCACTCCCTGGAACACAAAGGTTCGTGATAGCTAAAGCATGACAAAGAGTTCACCCTGTTAACTCTGATCATGAAAAACCACTTGAAAAGATACTCTTACTACTGTGAGCCCAAGTTAGCCTCATGAAAATAAGGAAAGAAGCATTCTGTCACTCTCTAGTGTATCCTTGAGTGGCCAGGGTGTGGGCCTCTTTTGGAAGTGCTGGCTTCAGTATTTGATCATAAGGAATACTGTGCCTGTAGGGATAGGGTAATTGATATTAGATGATGCTGATTTTGAAATCGGCCTAATTTTAAGACAGAGTTATGCTAAAGGCAAGAAATTAATTTTTTTAAAATGTTAATATTTGCTTTTAGTTTACCAGAGTGCATACAACAAAAATATAAGGAAAATGCAATCTGTTTAACTCGAGAATATCTGAAAGATGTTATATTTCCCATGCTCCTTCCTCTGGCCTGGATGCTTATCGTAACTCAAAAGGTCGGGGCTTGTCCTTGTATATGCATGTTGTCCAAGCTGCGTTGACAGAAGAAAACTTTAGGATGGAGAAACACATTAAATTTCATAAACCACTCTAGATTTTGAGTTTCCTTTGTGGTATCCTCCTCCTGAGTTTGTCTTGTTCCTTCATGATAAATTCCTGCTTTTGACACTTCTGTCCTTGGGCCATTAACAGCCTCAGATTCCCTTGGGTGATGGTGAAGATTCATGGTGTGGCCAGGTGCCAACCTCTCCCGACTAGGCTGTCAATACAGTTAGTTAATAGCTGCCTCACTGCCCAGCCAAACCCTAGATAATTAACTCATTATGCTAGTGCCTGCTGAGCTGGGTAATTTTCCATTTCTGTCTAAAGCCATTTTCATTCAATTAAATCTTGTATTCCACGTAAATCTATAAAATGAATTTGCAGTTTATGTAACCATATATCTGGCATTTATGTGTGCAGTTTGGTATCTGCCTTCAATTGATCTTAGATATGATGCTGCATGACTATTTCATGGTGATAAATGTCTTGTAATGACTGACCCTCATTCCTATTTAGAGAATAGTGAAGTAGTCTACAGAAACCTGTTTTTCACATATCAGGTTGTTAAAAAATAAACTCTAATCCAGGGTCAAATTTTTTGAAAAGTGCTCCAGTCTACTGTGGATATGTTATTTTGACTCATTTTTTTCACATGTATGCAAAAAATGCCTGCTGTGATTCATTCCACTAAGTGCAACTTAAGTGGTGTACAACAGAGATATTTCTATAGTTCAGTTTCATCAAGTTTGTAATGGGTTGTCTGGTTTTTGCCTTTACTAGTGTGTAGACTTTTAGCTGAGGTAAAGGAAGAACAATTTGGAGGAGTTAGGCAACTACCAAGACCTCACCACCATTATTGTGGGGATATATGGAGATAATTCCAAGAAGCTGGGAGTTTTTGTAAATGGAGATCTGTGATGAGAGGATCTTTCCAGAAACACTGCTGAACTACTTTTCCGTCTTCCTTGGTGTTGCTTAACATAGCTCAGATGTTCAAATGAAGAGGATATCTATATAGTGGGAATATTTCTGTGACATATGATGCCTGTGTTTCAAATAATCGTGACTATGAGCACAACCATTGCGTATGGAAGAAGCGGTCTGCACAATATACAGAGGTTCCTCTCAAGAAATCCAGGATCATGACTCAAGAATAACTTCACTTACATTAAAATAAGAATTATGACAGTTATATATGGCATGTATCACATCTGAATTCAAATTGAGCTGCTGCCAATAGCCAAAACTGTGATACTTGAACAGAAATTATTTTTTCAGATATGTATGTGAAATATTACTACTGTTCCAAATGTTGTCAGACTTTATATATAAAGGATGGAAAAATTATGTCATTTGATAAAATCTTGTAAGCCTAAGGTGCAGTTTGAAGTCTTATGTTTTTTGAAGAATTGCTGGTGTTTGATGCTTTGATAAATGCTATTCATAGCGATCTCTTAATTCTTATTATTTGTGAGAGTAAGACATGCTTTTCAACATGGGACACAAGGTTTAGGTACTTCCTATTGGTGTGGAAATTGGTTCCATATTTGCTTATAGTAGGTCACAGCTTCTTTAATCTTGTTAAGTAATCTGTTCTACTTAAACATACTTACAAATATAAAAGATGACTGTTCCTAAGACATCCAAAATGAACACTGTGCAAATGTGTATTATGTGTGTAAAATAGAAAGATATCATAGATAATTCTCTTGTTCAGAGTTTTCTTAATTATATTAATTTAGAGTGATATGGAATAAATTAGTAGGGCATATGTAGCATGCATTTCATGAATGAGAGATTGAATGCTGCCACCATCTGACGACACAATCTTTTTTGTCCTTAAACTTTGTATGTATTAAATTGGTGCAGGAAAGAGGCCTTGGAACTTTTGTCCACCTTTGTCTCGTTAATTAAGACTTTTATGGAACTAAAGATTTTTTTTCTTTTTTTTCCCCCCCCCTACCCTGAAGCTGGAAGTAATAAAGATGTGACTAAGCATGTATTTGCAACTCGGCTACTTGACCTTTCTACAACCCACAGCTACCAGTAATGCTGCTTTGTAATGGAGACATTATCGTTTATTTAAATCTTGATTGGGAAGCAATTGTAAGTTGGGTTTTAGTATAGCAGTAAATTGATGTAGGCTTTAATTCGTACTATAGATTGAGAGGATTAGCTTTCTGACTGTAATTAGAGTAAATTATAATGACTTCAGTTGGTTGACTCACCACCAGCAGCGTAGGGCCTATGATTGTTTCTTCACATTTATTTTTTTAGTTCATGCTCGATTGTGCTTTACTGCTAAATGCTATTTTTTAACTTAGTACAAAATTGAGTTACATTTACAGTTGAATAATACATATTTTATATTAATAAAAGAGGAGCTTTATGAAATAACCTGGCACCTTAGCAACACTGTGCAGCTATGCTCTTGCTTTACAATTCAAGTGACAGAACTGCTCTTGATAAAGTTGGAGATAGATATTTTCATGCGTGGTTTAACAACGTAAATGGGAACATTTCCTTTTTTGCATATAATTAAATGGTAGACACAAATGGTTCTTTTCAGTACCATTTAGTTTCTGTATGTGTTATGAATGTTGCACAGTGTTTCTTCTTATGTTTCTCAAATGTATTGTTTTCCTTACATGCTATCTCTGGTTTTTGTGGGAGTTTTTGGGGTTTGGTTTGTTTTGTCTTTTCTCCAAATTTTCTTTAAAGTTACTATACATTGTTTGATTAAATGTAAGTGTAGGGGCATCTCCTTTAAGCACGGGAACTTCTTTTGTAAGACCTTGTAAAGACATACTAATCTACTTTATTTGACAGTGAACTACATGTGTTTAAGTTTTACATTAGATATGAAACACTCAGTGGGGTTGTTAAGGGTAAATTTTTTATTCTTTGACCTTTGCTCTGTTGATGTACCACATGTTTTTTACTTCAGGCATGGAAGTGCTCTGTATGTCTTAGTGCTCTGTAGGCACAGAAGTAAATATGGTGAGTGGGGAGAAAAAAAAAAGCCCAAAAATAATATAGCAGGCATGCTAACTTTGTTTTTTGTTTTGTTTTTCTTTTTTTCCTGTCAATCTGCAGTGGATGATTCAGAGCCCTTACAAGGCTGCAACTTTTTTTGGGTGCATTGGCAAAGACAAATTTGGAGAGATCTTAAAGAAGAAGGCTGAGGAAGCCCATGTGGATGCCCATTATTATGAGCAGAGTGAAGAACCAACAGGAACCTGTGCTGCCTGCATCACTAGTGATAACAGGTCAGGGGCCTTTGATATCCTCCTAAGATATAAATGCAGTTGCCATAGTCTGTGAGCCTAATTTCTTTCGAATATTTGGCCATGAAAGATTGTGATTTGAATGATAAAGAAAGTATTAGCACTGCTTTGAAACAGCGCAGGACTGACTGGCTCATACTTTGGGGCTGGGCAGTGTTCATATACTTTTAAAGAATGGTGGTTTTATTATGGCAGAAAAGTGTGAGATAATATACTGCTTTTTTCTGAACTTTATAGCTTTGAATTGCTCTGGAAAGAGAAAATACGTGAATCATAGACTTTAAAGATTGTCTAGTTCCAACCCCAATGCCATGGGCAGTGACACCTTCCACTAGACCAGATTTCCCTGGCCTTGAACACCTCCAGGGATGGGGCATCCACAGCTTCCCTGGGCAACCTGTTCCAGTGTCACCAGCCTCACGGTAAAAAACTTCCTAATATCTAATCTAAATCTACCCTCTTTCAGCTTAAAGCTGTTACCCCTCATCCTATCACTACACTCACTGATAAAGGCCCCCTTTAGGTACTGGAAGTCTGCTATAAGGTCTCTGTGGAGCCTTTTCTTCTCCAGACTAAACAACCCCAACCCTCTCAGCCTGTCCTCATATGGGAGGTGCTCCAGCCCTCTGATCATTTTTGTGGCCTTCCTCTGGACCAGCTCCAACAGGTCCATGTCTTTCCTCTGCTGTGTCCAAAGCTGGACACAGTACTCCAGGTGGAGTCTCATGAGAGCAGAGTAGAGGGCGAGAATCATCTCCTTCAACTTGCTGGTCATGCTTCTTTTGATGCAGTCCGGGATACAGTTGGCCTTCTGGGCTGCAAGTGCGCATTGCCGGCTCATGTTGAGCACCCCCAAATCCTTCTCTTCAGGACTGCTCTCAATCCATTCTCTGCCCAGCCTGTATTTGTGCTTGGGATTGCCCCAACCCAGGTGCGGGACCTTGCACTTGGCCTTGTTGAATTTCGTGAGATTTGCCCAGGCCCACCTCTCAAGCCTGTCAAGGTCCAACTGGATGGCATCCCTTCCCTCCAGCGTGTCAACCATGCCACACAGCTTGGTGTCATCGGCAAACTTGCTGAGGGTGCACTCAATCCCACTGTCCATGTTTCCCACTAAGATGTTAAACAACACTGGTCCCAGTACTGACCCCTGAGGAACACCACTCATCACTGGTCTTCACTTGGACATGGAGCCATTGACCACAACTCTTTGGGTGTGACCATCCAGACAATTCCTTACCCACCCTATGATATATTCAACTTTTCTTATATTTGTAGACTATGAACAGTGGTCTTTGTGGTATTCTGTATAGTTTCTGAGCATTCCATATATAAGAACCCATTTATAGAGTGATTTATTTTGGGTATTATAATAAAATTAATAAAAACAAGAATTTCAGGAGGAGATAACGAAGGCAATAAGCATTTATCTTGAGTGCGTCCCTTTGCTTTCTTCTTTCTTCCTCCATCCACAACACTTGAACTACTTCTTTGCTGATTACCTCCTGAAGATTTTTTGAAGGTTTCAAAAGCAGCCAGTCAGGTCTGCCTGAATCTTGAGATGTAACCAGCACATGCCAGCACTCCCTGATTTCTGCCAATATATACATTTTCTGATACTGGATATTGAAACAATAATGAAAATTATATTGGTTACCATGAAGAATATTTTCCTTTTGGCTCTGAAGTAGAAAAAAAAATCAGTCATTATCCTTTTTGGTTTCACTCTGTGGCTTTTGGTGCCATTGATCCTTTTTTTACTGCTTTTTCCCTTTCAAAGTAGTATCAGGAGTTAGTAGAATTTATTAAGGTAAGATAGCGGTCCAATAATTAAAATCCACATCAAACTTCCCAAGAAGTTGCTGAATGGTTAAAATTAGAAAAGGCAATAGGCAGCAACCTGAACTGAACTGAGAGTCAGAGGAGAGAGAATTTTCCATATAATATGTAGAACTCTGGGAAAATTTTAGTTAGAGCGGACATCTGTTCCAAACCCCTGCAGAATGCAGGGCTGACTGTGAGGTTAGAGCAGGTTTTTCAGGGCCATATCCACCTGGGTTTTGAGTATCTCCAAGAATGGAGCTTGTACAACATCCCTGGGCAACCTGTTCTAGAGTTTGACCGTTCTTTGTGGGAGAAATTTTTTTTGTGATACCCAGTTGGAATTTTCCTTCTTTAAGCTTGTGTCTGTTCCTTCTTGTGTCCAAGAGTAGTCTGGCTCCATCTTCTCTGTAAACTTTCATTAGATATTTGAAGCTGGCAGGCAGGTCTTTCTTTAGGTATCTCTTCTTAAGGCTCAGACAAGCCTTTCTTCATTTGTTAAGTGTTCCAGCCCCCTAATAATCTTCGTGGCCCACTGCTGGACTCACTCCGTTATGTCAGTGTCTTCCTTGTGGCGGTGAAGTTCAAAGCTGGACATGGAACTCCAGGTGAGGTGTGCAGACCAGAAGAGGCTTTCCTCTGTTCTGAGTATATACCTTCCTTTGTCCTTCTGGCTTCATTCGTGCTCATATAGACCAGGATGTGATTAACGTTCTCTGTGCAGGTGCAGTGCTGACTCATGTTCCAAGCCTGGTCCACCAGCACATCCCGGTCCTTTTCTGCAAACATGTGTTATATTCTGTCAACATTCAGCCTATGTGGTTGCATGGCAGTTATTCCATCCTAGTTGCATGATTTTGCATTTGCCTTCAAGTTTTCTGTCAGCCCAGTTCTCCAGGCTTGTGAAGATCCACTGAATGACAGACAGCCCTGTCCACCAGCTTATCAACCTGTCCCTCCTAATTTAATGTCATACATAATGTCTTACTCTTGGGAATGAATGTACATACTCAGTGGAGGAAGGAAGTTCATTCATCTTCATCTGGATTTTTGACATTAATTAGGTCTACAGACTTCCCCCTTCATCTCCAGGAACCATATTCAGTTTTTCAAAGAGAAAACAAGCAATAAAGATGTTTCTGCTCTGTGATTCTTTCTCTCTTGAGTCACATAGTGTCTGTGTACACATCCTGTAGCAATCACTGTTTCCTAGATGACATGATGGGAAACTGCGCTCAAGACTGTCAATAGACATACATCATGAATTCTGGAAAAATATGTGCATTGTTTGCCATGCATCTCAATGGAATTTAAAAGTTTAGGTAAATCTATTCATGAAAATGTCTACAAGTACTTCTTTAACTTATTAAGCAGTGTTTTTAGTTTGCTAACATAAAACACTTTTCTCTCTTAATATCAGATGTTTACTCAAATACTAGAGACAGTGGCTTCCTCTCAATTGCTGTTTTAGAGCATGCTTGAGAGTGTGCTGGGAGTACAAGAGACTTACTTCCCTCCTCAGGAGATAGAAAAAAAAGGCCAATGGTTGCTGGTAAAGGCTTTATTGTGCAACGCCCCCTCTTTTAGTGAGAGGGAATTTATTCACAATCTTTAATTATCCTCTGATTGTTTCTTGGTTTTCAGTATTTTCTGTATTTGTAAGAATCACTTCAACCTGGCCCCAGTTGATAACTCTATTTATTGATTAATCTCTTGTCCCCGCTGAGATACATGCTAACTTCCTTCTTCAGGTAATTCAGCTTTCTTGTCTCTTTTGGAGGACCTGGCTAATAGCACTCCTGTTTTTCCCTGTAAGTGGCTATGTACATTTATGTTCCAGATGTCCTGATGTGAATGTTTCTTGTTTCTGCTAAGTCTGTCAAGATTTTTGCAGGAAGGAGTCCTGGGCTAATTCCTAATTACCACTCCAAATTTTCCAGCTTAACAATATTAATACACTTCGTTTTCTCAGAGCTTTTCAAGAAAATCCTCGCACATGATTAAACTCTAAAGTAGTACCTACACTCCATCATAATCTGTGACTTTGATTTGTCCATTCTGCTCAGAAATACCCACATGGACAGAGTCTCCATTAAGCTGTTCGATTTGAAGCACTCTGACTGTCTCCAATTACTGTATTTCACTGAAAAAACATCTACCTTCTCTGAGTCCCACATGTTGAACTTAGTGCTGTTTGACTTACAGTTTTAATCTGGAAAAGCTTGGAGCTTTGTCTTCAGTCTAACAGTCTTTTATTACACATCATGTGCAGAGCATATCTGCAGCTGTAAGTCGCCACAGAGAGCTAGGTTTACAGTTTCAGGGGCATGTGGTAAGTGAAAGGAAACATAGAGAGTCTTTGCTTAGTTTTCTGGAACATAATTACATTTCACTTAGCAACATATGTAGACAGACAAGATTTTTCCAGCTAGATCCTTGATGGATATATAGGATTTGCCAAAACTGAAAGATTTAATTTGCTTTTTAAATTTGGTTTATAGAAAATTACTGCAGTTATGCACATGTTTTGCTTGGGTTTACTTAGTTCTACTGTGGATTACTTGTCATTGAAATTATAATATACATCAAGAATGAAACTTCTTGCCCTTTTACTTGTACTGCTACAGAGGCTTGGTCTGTTTGTTTATAGATTATTACTTTTTTAATTTTCCAAGTTCACTTTAGTTCTCCGTGCCTTTAGACTTTAGAATTAAAGAGATAAGCCCCAAAATATTCCTAGGATGTAATGACACAAAGCTGTGCTATGTATTTTGATATATTCAGTAAAAGTTAGTTTAACTTTTTGTTTTAATTTTTATATACTTCCCCCTCTACTCTGCCCTGGTGAGACTGCATCTGGAATATTGTGTCCAGTTCTGGGCCCCTCAGTTCAAGAGGGACAGGGAACTGCTGGAGAGAGTCCAGCGCAGAGCCACAAAGATGATGAAGGGAATGGAGCATCTCCCTTATGAGGAAAGGCTGAGGGAGCCTTTCTGTAGCTTGGAAAAGAGGAGACTGAGGGGTGACCTAATCAATGTTTATGAATATGTAAAGGGTGAGTGTCAGGAGGATGGAGCCAGGCTCTTCTCTGTGATATCCAGTGACAGGACAAGGGGCAATGGATTCAAGCTGGAACATAGGAGGTTCCACTTGAATATGAGAAAAAACTTCTTCACAGTGAGGGTGACAGAGCAGTGGACCAGGCTGCCCAGAGAGGTTGTGGAGTCTCCTTGTCTGGAGACATTCAAAGCCCACCAGGATGTGTTCCTGTGTGATCTGATCTAGGTGTTCCTGCTCCGGGAGGGGGATTGGACTAGATGATCTTTCGAGGTCCCTTCCAATCTCTAACATTCTGTGATTCTGTGATACTTAGCTTAGAGAGTTTGTCAGTGATGAGTGCTTCAGGAAGTTTACAGGAAGACAGGTTTGCTGTCTTCATAAGAGATTGTTTGGGCTTTTGTTTGTTTTTTATTGAACAAGACAAAGAGAAGTGGTGATAGCAGAAAGACGCTGTTTTGAGGTGGACTAAATTTTCAAGAATTCCTAGTTTACTTGCCTCCTAAAACATGTACATGGTACTCAGTCTGGAGGCAGAAGCACAGCTCATAGAAGCACACTAGGAATTCACTCTGACCCATTGTCTCTGGAGTGTAGTAGGATTTATATGGAAAAGAATGATACATGCAATTGTATGTTCATTGGAGAAGGCAAAAGTTCTCAACAGTCATATGTTGTATGTGTAATTTCACATTATTTATATGGCTAATGTACTTAAATATCACAAAACATTGGTGTATTAAAGATGCATCCTGTGACTGTTAAATCTTGAAAACTGAGTTTAAAACTCCATATGCCAGCATGGAAATGTCTGTTTCCTCAACTCCACTTCTCTAAGTATTGGTTGTTATTAAGCTTTCTCGTAATAGAACTGTACAGAAGGATTTGGTCATGGTAGCTGGAGTGGAGAGCTAGTGCATAGACATATTTTTATGACCTGTTTTTAGGAGTACATCGGTTAAGTTTTGTGTGTTTCATAAGGCTGAACTGAATGGCCAAAGAAGAGGATTTAAAACAGAATGCATTTTACATGTAACAAAGTAAATATGATACAAGTATTTTTGTTCTAGCTAATGGAAGTTGTGTCCATGGTTTGTGTTATAACTTGTTAGGAAAGAATGAAGTACAAATATTTTTGGTATTTTTCCAGTAATACACAGCTAAGGCAAAGTCTTTTCTTTAACAGTTCATCATCTGAAAGTAGCAACGTGACCCTTTTTGCATTTGCAAAGGAAAATATGAACCTAACAGGGGAAAAAAAAAAATGACAAACCCTTTTTAAAATAATACAACTATTCATTAGAAAATATCATAAAGGCAAGACATACATACACATCAACCTTTTGGTTCTAGTGAGGGAAAATAGTTTTCAGAAGATAAACTGGAGTAGCTACCTTCTTGTAGGTGTTAGGAACTAGGGGAGTTTTAATGAAAATCTGTAGGTGCTATACTGTGCAGAGGGAGTTGATCACAAAACGCTACAAGGGTTGATTCTAAACCAATGAAGTCATGTGAACAGTATAGCAGTGATATGTTATATAGACCATGTAGCTGGATTTAAAATACATTATTTAAATTTACATTGTATTTAATATATGATTTAAAATATATTATGTAAATATAATGAAGTGGTCAAATAAAGTATGTATGTTTTGTGGTATTCTTTGTTAATTGCTTTTATGTTCCTCGGGAACTTTGATTATCTTTGAGAAATTTTGTTCTTTGTGACAAATTGCAGTCTTGTTAGTTGAAGAGGATCTAATGCCTGGATTTTAATCCCTTTCAGGTCTCTTGTAGCTAACCTTGCTGCTGCTAATTGCTATAAGAAGGAAAAGCATCTTGATTTGGAGAAGAACTGGAAGTTGGTGGAAAAGGCCAAAGTTTATTATATAGCAGTAAGTTCGGCTTCTTTCAGGTTGCTAAAATTTGTGTTCCGAATTTGTGAGGTGTAAGCAATGAGCATGTCTGTTGCATACGGTTTAGGATGATTTCGTAGGAATACAGTGAAAGAAAGTGACTGCTTCAATTTCAGCATAGTTTGATTTCTTGTAATTTAAATGTACAAATGTACAAGTATGTTTTAGTTGTGTGCTTTCTTAAATTAGTGGCAAAAAATAATAAGAACTAAACATATTTTCAGAGCTTTTGTAGTAGTGCATCAAATTTACATTTCACAATTTCTAGTAAATTGTTGTGAAGGATGCACAAATTATGTAGAAAAACACTATTAGCATAATTATTCACTGCAAACAGTCTGAGCTTCTTTGTGTGAACAATCTTAATTGCTATTTATTCCATAGTAATTACTACGGCACCTTATAATGCAATATTTCAGAAACAATGATTGTGACAAATCTCTTGAATGTGAGTGGTGGGGCAAAATGATTTTAATGATTAAATCTTACTTCTGGAATAAAGGCGTTTTGAGGATGGGGCATTAGTAGATTCACAATTAGTATTCTTTTTTTATCATCCAGAATGAATCAAGCCAGATTAGTGTATTTGTTTAGATTACATCTTGCCTAAATAGAAGTGGTGAATTCATTTTCATCTTGCTCTCAAGTTGATGTGACTGATCAAAATTAGCAAAAATAAAACATCTATGACAGATTAAAACCTCATAACATGCATGTAATATATGGATTCTGTATGACACCTGCTTCCATTCTGCTACCTGAGCTATGTGAGAACAGCTGGTAAGAAGTGTAAAAAATTGATTACCCAGGAGGAACTAGTTCATTGAAAATACAGTTATTTCTTTTAGCTAGTGTTAATGTCTCCTACAGCCTGTTAGTGTGGATGGCTGTAGGGTTTACATGGTTGTTATTGATTCTTGTGTACGTCCAAGACTGCCCCTTTGTAACTTTCAAAAAATACTTATAACCTTCTCAGTACAGAAAAAAAATTACAGCCCACTGCTATGACCATGTGTTTGTGCAGTGGTTAAAAAAATACGTAGGTATATTGTCTGCTCATTTTTTATTTATGTTTTACGTGTATTCTGAGTTTTTATTTCCCAGTAATTACACCTCAGTGTGCTCTAAATGCCGTGTTTAGAAAGTAATGCTATTGGTTAAAAAAAAATATTGTAAGGCTAGGAGTATAGTTTACGTGAAGAAGAATAGCAGATGTTACCAAAAGCCATACTACGCTAATTTTTTTTATTTTACCATGCTTTTATATAATTACCAATGAAGCTTCCAACATACAAAAAAAATAAACTTAGTAACGATGCTTCAGGAAAAGTGGGAAATGTTACATGAGGTGAAAGACAGGTTTGGGTTTTTTGACATATAGCCTTCCTTTTTAGTTCTCTCTTTCTGCGTTCAGTCAGTTTGATCATTTAAATTTTGACCAGGTGATTTTTGACTGCACTGATTTTCATATATATTAAAAGCTGTTCTTCGGATGCCAGTTCTACGATATCCAAACTTTGACTAAGAGACAGAGAATTATTGTACTAAACTGAAAATAAAACCCAAGATGCACATATGTTAACAGATAAATAACACTGAAGTGCTAATGAATTGTATTAGGTATTTGCTAAATGGAATACAGATTAGGGAAACACCTGATTGCAGGAAATCTGTTGGTAAAGAACCCGGTTCACACCTGTAAGAAAAGTACCAAAGGATGGCTTCATCTAAGAGATTTCTCAACAGTGTTATCACTTCAGATTACAGATTGCATGCATTACTTAATTTAAGGAAAGGAGACAGTGTGTAGAACTGTACGCGTTCCCTCATGCTACAGTGCGTTTGTGCCCTTTTCTTTCGTTTAGCTTCTTTACTTGCAGGTTTGTAGCAGTTTACCAGATTAAACAAAACTGTGTAATGAACAATTACCATTCCTGATGTATAGGGTAGCTCTCTAAGTCATTAATTTGTCTGCAGTTGTCTGTGTTCACTGTAGTCTTGTTACCTTCCTTGGCTTTGCAGTGTGCATATGTTGCTTTTCATTTCCTTCTTTCTATCCGACTGTCACCTGTTTCTTGGATTGCATTAGAGTGTATGTTAGTGACAGATACTTATTCTGGAAATCCATGTCCTGAGATTATCAAACAATCTATTTTCTTGGCAGAGTAGGGCAGTTGTTGCTTTAGGACAGGTCTGTGATATCTTGTGGTCATTTGTATGTGCTTCCTAGAATAGACAATATGCTTTTCAATGCAGCATTCAGCAGAATGGCCCTCAGATGAAATTTAGCTCTGAAATCTAATCAATTCACAGAAGGAGGAGTAGGTACAAAGAAAAAGATAGTGAAGCTGTGACAGAACCCTTAAAGACAACTTCTGTTACCGTGAATGGACACAATACATTTAGTTTAGCCATCTGGTAATCAGATCTGGCAGACCAATTGGAGAAAGGCTAGGAAAGAATAGGGCCCTGTAAATCACAGATAGAAGCAAAATGCAGAGGCTGCACAGCTTTCTCAAATATAGTAAACTTTAAAGGTGTATTTTAATCCTTTAAAATTACTCTACTCTGTATCCTTTAAGATAGATTACATGTACTGTCAGACTCCATGTAATTTCTTTCCCTTCTCCAGATATAATTCATATATTTGCAGTAATTTCTACCATTGACATCATATCTTCCACTCTGTCATATTCATTTTGCTGTGGACCAGTTAGCTGTGCTGCTGGTGTCTGATTAGAATTCATAGTGAGGGATTTTATTTGGTTCCTACTGGGGACAGAAAATCTCTCTTCCTCAGACATTTCCCTTATTTCAGGATAAGTTAACAGTTAAGATAACACTAAACATTGTCATTCCATCTCTGAAATTGTGAATGGGACACAACCTGACATGACAATAATCTGAAATTGTGTTTTGTATGTTTGGCTTTTTCATTTTTTTCTTTTTTTCTTTCGTTCTGTGAATCTGTGCTTTCTGTCGGGACTTGCATTTTAGAATTCTTGTGTGTTAGAGTTGCATCTTACAAACTTGGGTGATAAAACTCCATATTTGGGCACCTTGTTTCTCTTGTTTTCAGAGGCATTTAATAAACTGATGGTAGTACTGTATTTATGTAGGCATCTTGAAGAATTCTGTAACATTTATTGGCTTGTGCCGTTTCTGTGTTCTGTTTTGATTTTTTTTTAAGATCATCAGTGTCTTTAGTGCCAACTGAAATCTATGGGAGTGCCTGGTACTCAGTTTCTTTGACATTGCAGACAAACTTTTTAACATTTTTAGTGCAACTTGCACTATATAGCTTTTAATTTTCATATCTTATGAAGGCCTGGAATGCAAAGATATTTTTATTGTCAGTGTTTTTGATTAAAAAAGAATCTGCTGTTAAGAGTTACTTAGGAGAGCAGAATTTTAGCCGTCATTTGACTCCAGTTGTCACCTCAATGTTACTGTATGTGGGTAAGGGATTCTACACTTGGCCTTTCATAGTGGGAAGAAAATGGAAAAGGAGAAAATGCTTTCCTTCATGAAATGCTGCACTTAACCTTGCGAAATCTTAACTCTGTGACAACTGATACTGCTTGTGCATACAGACAGCTGAATTTTAACTTTCTGCCTGTATTTGAACATTATTGCCACAAGTGTGGTGCCTCCCAGATGTGTTTTCTCTTGTTCCAGTTAGCCATCCTTCTGCCAATTGTTTAGCTTTACTGAATTTTTTTCTTCAGTCCAACACCTGCATTCATTCAGTGTTTGCAGTTCTAGGCATTAGGTGGGTGAAATACTGTCATTTGATGCTAGTATTATCTTGGTGCTGAAGTCATACATGTATTATTGAAAGTTCCTTCTGTGCTTCAGTTTAGCTTTTTTTTTTTCTTAAATACTTTGCTAAGCATATGAAATTGCAGTATTGGCTGCAGTTAGATTCCCAATCTGTAGTAATTTGAGTCTTAGCTCAGAATAGATCAGTTAAGTGGCTCCCAAAAACCAAACAGATCTTCCTGTAATAAAATGCTTGTCTCTTTTCTGTACAAAGGAAAACAGTAGATTGTTGTTTAGGGACTGTATTTGAATTTGTGTTTTGTAGATACAGTTTGTGTGCTTAAAAAGCTTTTCTCAGTAGTATCTACATAGACTTCTTGCCTAGCCTTTTCATATAGGTACAGCATTGCTGATGCTCATGCTTATCTGTGTTCATTAAAGAGATGTCGAACCACTTTTACACTTTTACTTTATGCGTTATGATCCCTTGTCTTTGCTTTTTGAATTTACAGTGCTGGAAAGCTTCAGCTCCCTGTTGTAGAGGAGCAATGAAGCTTTTTTGTGGCTCTAAGACTGATTTCTATGCAAGTACCTTTTGGATTGCTCACCTTCAGTATTGCCATACAACTTTTTATTCAGAGAAGATGACACTTTCAGTCAGGCACCTTTCATGGGCTGTTGTTACTTCACAATCCATAAAAGTTTAAACAACTTCCTTCCCCTACTTCCATGTAGCAAATAATAGAAATTTCTCAGTGGTGATGCCCTTCAGTTGTACCATATTAAATATAAAATTTTCTGATATTGCTTAGATTTGTTAGACCACGGTTAAATTGAATTCACCACCTTCAGCATCTCTTTACAGAGTTAATGGCAAGTGTAATTTATTTTGATGTTAGTGACAGTTCTGATCAAGACCAGGTATCGTGGTCTTAGGCTGAGTTTCAAGTAGGAAATGTCATGTGTTGCAGCATGTGATAATGCACCCAGTGTAACATGCCTGTTTGCTGGAGGAGAGGTTTTCAAAGCTCCAACCACCCTGGTATGTTTGAACAAATAGTGTGGTATTTTTATATTTATTTTATTTTCATTCCTAAGTGCTTGTCTAAGCAGAGAGATACTGTGATGGTGTAGTGGGCTTGATGGCAGAATTATCTGGTTTCAACATGAGTCTGTCAAAACATAAGCTTGATGTCAGCAGTGTGTAGCAAAGCTTAAATAACATTCTACAGTATTTTACATGGGGTTTGGCTATTCTACTTGAGAAAAAATGCTGATTATTGTAACAATGTAAGTATAAATGAAATTTCCTTTGTGCTGTCTTCTCCCTTCAGAGGCGTATTCAGTGAAGGCATTTTTATTGTAATTTACTGCTATGATGAGTATGGTAATGTACAATGGATTGTGATGGGCTTTTTCTTTGAGATGTGCTAGGTCTGTGTGTGCATCATGGGAAAAGAGAGATGTACACACTGGCAAGAAGCAAAGTATCCCCTAAAAAAGACATTTATTTGAATGACTCCCCAGTAGCTTTTTTTTCTGTTGATAACTTTTGCCATAATGCTCTGAAATCACTATGTATCCCATTTGACATGCAAAACTATTTCACACAATAATGAATAGGTTTTATGGATAGGAAAACACCATTCTGAATGTCTTAACCATCAAGGAAAAGCTGCAGCTAGCAACAGTTAGTTGAGGCCTCTTTTGCTGACCTGGTATAAAATTGCTTCCGGAAACCCACCATCTTGAGGGACTGCGTTTTCTGGAAGTTATAGCTGAAGCATGTTGCATTCATTGGGGAGAGATGATAGACTCCGTTTCTAACCAGGAAACAAATCTGCCATTTACTGGCTTCCGAAACAAATATGGGAAAAATACTTTCTCTCTCATAAATACAGACTTTCCCGGCTTTATTTCTTTGATCAAAATGTGAAAAAGAGCTTTGTCTAAACTGGCACCAGCATGTGTTATGTCATTCTGTGATGTATTTAGGGTGTGGTGTGCATTACGCTACCCTTTCAAGTGTAACTTGTCATGCATAAACAATTTTGCCAGTCTTTTCTCAAGTAACTTATGTGGAAATGTGAATTAGAAACTTTTTTTTTCTTAATTTTTGCAAAGTTTGATCCTCAAGATGTCATTCTTTGAAGCTGAGTGCTTTGTACTTTATGCAGAAAAATGCGTCATCAACTTTTAAGAAAGATTGTACCTCCTTTTTCCATAATAGAAAATTAATAAGAATCTAACGCTGTAAAAAATTTATTATGTTCACCCCTATGTTATTAATTATATTTATTTATATGAAGAATATGCACATTTCCTTTCCTGTTGTTCTCCTCTACCCCAGTAGCCTTTAAATTGCAGATACACTTCTTCAGCACAGTAATTAGTGAAGCTCAGTCATTTCTCCTTTTATCATGTGATTTTGGGGTGTTTTTTAGAAGAATACATTATTAGAGCACTTACACAGCCAGTCTAGCTGTAACAGCCAGGCGGCAATAGCAGTGCCATTTTTCACAAAGAAAATGTTGAACAGGAGCCAAATGTTTGGTGGCAGAGTCTGTTGCTAGGAAATCAAGTTCCTGAGGCGATTAATGACAAAGCAAGCAATAACAAGAAGGCAGAATTACAGATTTAAAAGAGAGGGAGAAAAAAAGTGGTTGGTGTTATAATTACCCAAAGAAATCCATACTCATTAAATTGGCTGTTTTTATGATTGACTTTAATTGGAGGTTAGCTCAGATATTTAGCTCCTTTCCCACCCCTTTAAACACACACATGCACATAATCTGTAGAACTGCAGACTTGTTTTTCTAAGCATTGAGAGGAGCTTGCCCTGTAATTTGATCCCCACTGACAGATGCATTTTCTATGCTGCCATTTTGAATTAACCTATTGTGCAACAATTTTCCTCAGCTCTGTTGAATAAAACATCAAGTCTTATTACCTCAGATGGATTTGATAGAGTAAAAGAATGTACTTCTAGCTGAAGTAGACTATTTGCAATGAGTTCAGTGATTTGAACTCTGCCAACAAGCACCAATAATTTGTGACGTATACTTAAAGAACGAACAAGAAGAGCCACGTGGGGGGTCTTTTTGGCTGTATGAAGTTCAAACGCAAGCCTCAGAGTAATATTGTTGTTTGTGCAAAGGTTATTGCCCGAGATCAAGCCTTTTTAGATAAAGCATGTTGACTAAGATTTTTACTATTATGCAGATTGGTTTTGAACTGGAGATTCTCTTACCCCCGGTGGTTATCCAAACTGTTAAGTTGTTATTCAAGAAATAAAAATGCATCCCCCTCTTCCAGAAACCCCAACAGTTGTATTTTTCCTCTAAGACTTCTTTTGTGAAGAGAAATTTTCCCTTGTAAAGTTAAACTGGAATAAATTATGTTTTAAAGTTATTTTAAATTCCAAATAGTTTGTATCCTGTGGTAAGGGAAGAACAGGCTTTCACCTTATTCAGTTTTCTCCGCAGTTAGAAAAACTTATGCAGTAGGTTCAGCAAAATTTTGGCACAAAAATAGGGAGGCAACTGACCCTGACATTTTAGTCCTGTCATGTTTCATTGATCATGTTCAAGACAATATTCCCTACTTGCAGCAAGTCATAAGTGAGAAAATATCCTTTTACAGTACCTGTAAGTGAACATACAGAAGCTGACTATTAAAACTAAATGATGCCATACCTCTCCAAATTCCTAATCAAACAGTGAAACAATAGAACCACATGTATTCTGTCCAAGAATACCCACATTACTAATCAGATGCCAATGCCAAGCTGTCTGCTTTGTTAAATGCCCAGGTTCCCTGGGGCAAGAAGACAGCTGCTATAACTACTATGAAATTTGGTAGCTCAATCTATTTCTGCTACCCTTGGGCTATCAAGCTACTGTCTATTCAAACCACCCCAATTGGTACACTTTAGGGATTTTTTTCGAAGTGTTTGTAATTAAAATGATAAAACATCATTATTACTCCAAAGATGATGTGTGCGCTTTGCATTTAACAGATACCTAGATTGATGAACCCAGAGTGTAATTTTTATTGACATAATGGTTGTGATTGCATTACCCTTTTAAAAGTATGTTGCTTTTTTTTTTTTTTTGGGGGGGGGGGGTGTGGAGCAGGGAGGAAGGCATGCTTTTATTTCATTAATAGAATTTGTAAATCTGTTGAAATACTAAATCAGTCTCTTGGTTGCAAGCTATTTGCCTACAAAGGCTGAATCGGGCTTTGTAGCAGGCTGGGGAGTGGTGAGAAGAGGCGTTCGCAAGGGCCAGCTCTGCCACCAGGGACAGGGACCCGCCGTGCTGCCCACAGACCGCTGCAGAGAAATCTGCTCCCAGTTGCCTCTGCCTTTAGGGGGTCACTGAGTATCAAATCATACGTAACGTCTGGGCAGACTTAACACACTATTTAGATATAAATTTAAAAGGGAAGCGAGGTGAGTCAATCTGAAGGGAAATTTTTACTGCAGGTCCTCTTGCATGTCAGTCTTTATTAGATGCTCTCTTTATGAGAGCAGAAGAATTTTGTCTGTTACCATGTCAACTTTGTTAGAGCAAAATCTCAAAACTAAAGCACCAGCAAATCGAAGCATTAGAAACTCTGACTAAAACAGTATTTGTTCTATCTTGAATTATTTTTTGTTTCAGTACTTCTCTGATAAGGTTTTAAAAGAATAATTGATTTAAGACTGTTCTAAAGACTGAAACTTGAAATTTGTGAATTTCTCTAATTTGAGGTAACTTGCTTATTTTGGGTGCTGATTCCCAAAATTTATAATAAATTGGTAATCACCACTTTGCGTACAGTTGATTTAAATTTAGGGTTCCACCTTTCTTCTGAGTTGATCTCATTAACACGTGAAGATGTCATGGTCTGCATAACCCTGGAATATGTATTCTATGTGTCTAGGTCATCAACTGCCACGTTAAAAACAGCATATGAATACTACAGTAATTGTACCCTGTTTTACATGAAGGTTAATTTTTTGAAAGCAAAAACTACGTGCATGTGTGTAACTTGAGAGCTGAGTTAAGCTATTTATGGTAGCCCACTACTTGGTCTGAAGGTGAAATTATAGTTTCATTTATTGCTTACATGTGTAGTAGGGACAGTGCAGTTGTTTAAATACAAAACTCTTTTTCTTGAAAAATGTTATGATTAATGATTTGCTTTGAAATTAACATTCTGATTGCATTTTTGAATGTTGTTTCAAAGGTAGTACAAGGGGATTAATATATGCTTCCTCTTAGCTCAAAAACTGAACAGTACTGAATGACATTGATCTGCATTGTAGACTACAGGTGTTGTGAAATAGCAGGGGTTGCAAGCAGGATAGGATCCTGAAGGCTACTTTTTGATTCTGCAAGTAACAATTATCATGTTCAAAGGTAAAAATTTCTTTAGAGCAGAGCTAATCAATATCCTAAAAATCCATTAAGTAAGCTTGTGTGCTACATTGTACTTAGCAGTTGTGTACCTAGAGTAAGAAAGTATTTTGCAAAAATGCTTCTGCACAGATTTTTAGTGATTAACGTATTAAGCACATCAATAGTATGCCTTGCAGATTGGGCTTTTTACAGCTTTGTGATAGATTCTCTAACCTTTTGGGAGGCAGAAGGGCTGAGTCCAGCCAGCCTTGTTTGTTATCAGGTTTATTTGAAAAAAATAATTGACTGATTCCAAAAACAGGCTCTGGAAGGTCATTTGAAAGGGGCTATGGGACGTAAGGTACGCTGAATTGGCTTTGGTGCAACAGAGGAAAAGACCTTTCCCTTTATGTGCTTTAGTTGAGATCTTTGTGATGTTTCTGAATTTCTTTTTAAAGAATAGAACTGTGCCCTAAAGACAGGGCTGAGCAGGTTTTGTGGTATGGCTTTAATCCTCCTAGTCATGGGGTTAATGCTCTATCAGCAGTGCACTGGGTCATCTGCTTGGGAAGTGTGGTTCATACCACCTGGTTTGGTCAAACTAAAGAAGATCCTCCTTTTTTCTTTTCTTCTTCTAATTAAGGATAGAAGACTTAGGGAAATACTAAATTCTCTGAATAAGTAATGAGTGCTGTTTTAGAAGAAATTTCTAAGTTGGAGAAATAGAGGTAGACAATGTTACTTTCTAGTGCATATCCAGACCATCATGGTAGCAGGTAGGGCTTCACCAATAAAACAAGATAAAAACACCAGTACCAATGCTTGCGAAGGTTTGACTTAAACAAAAGATAAAGCACTTAGGTTTTGTCCGCAATAGAAGGATTTTGCTGATAGAGCTGCTGTGGAAAACCCTCCTCGGGATTTACAGTTCTCTCTGGCATAAGCACCCTAATGTGTAGACAGTTTATTACAGCTGCTGTACTAGCAGAAATGCTCTCACCTTCCCAGACTAATCATACTTGAACCAGTGTTTTTATTTGCAGGACAATGTTGGTTAAGGACAATGGGTTTTTTAAAAATGTTTCTAAATAACGAAGCTGCTTGGGCTAAATAATTTAATAAATACCTGGCCAGAATATTCACCACAAATGTCAGCATACTCAGGCCTTGTAGTCCATAGATATTACAAAGCCCTTTCCAAATCACAAGATTTCCTGTGTGTATTATGTGGCTGATAATGGCTAGCCCTTGCAGGTCTGTAGATAAGATGATCTGCCTTGTTACCACTTTTTATGCTAAAGTTTCTGAAGTTGTTTTGCAGAATGACACTGCTTCTGATAGTTTTTTACCAACTATGGTATTGCCAGATGTAATATAACAATACTTTCCTGCAAATTTGAAAATGGTGGGGAACAGCAGTTAACAGTATTTAGCATGAAATATGCCTCAGCATATGCCTCTGAACATGTCTTTTTAAGACCATCTGGAGTATAATTGGTGCTGAACAACATTGAGGTGTTTTGTGAAAGGTAAAGGCTAAGTATTAGAAAGGAGTCATAAAATCTGAAAGAATGAGACAAATGGAAGAAATGGGAGAAAGAAAAGGAGGTACTGAATTTTCTGTCTTGCTCTCTGCGTAACCTGAAGTGAGAGACCACAGTTTTTTTAATAGATTTCTCTTCACAGTAGGGTTAAAATTAAGAAATTCAGCAAAACAATGGCAGTTAGTGGGCATGGAAGATAGTGTGAGTAATTGGAATGAAGCAGAAACAACCTTATCATCCACTGAAGGCACCCAGGAGAATATTGGCTTTTATAGCTGGGCTTACTGTCATTGACACTCTTTGTATATGGAGTTCTTAAGGCACTTTATCACAGCAAAGTAAGGTAAGAAAGAATTCCATCCTTAGATATGAATTTCCCCTGTCCTTTGAGGACTAGAGTCAAAACTCAAAAGAGTTTTTGTCCATTTACTTATTAAGATACCCTCTTTCCAAGAACTGATTTAGAATTTGTAGACCAATGTGCTAAAAATTAAAATTCCTCACGATTTTATTGATTTTAATTATGAACTCTAGCTGAATGTAGAAAACAATTACAAACTAAAAGTAACTGAAAATTTTCAACAACATGAGGGATCCCATTTTCTTTGAAGTAAGAAATTTTCAGTGAGTGTGTATGTAAAGGATAGCAAGTATTCATTCCCCAGAACCAGTGCTGTCTCTTGGGTGCTTTTTTATACTGCTGAGAATGGGCTGAAGAGAGTTTCTGCTGAGGACTGTAGATTCTTATCTGTCTAATTGAGCCATCATTTGTTGACATGAGGAAAATGATGTGACCTGCCTTTAATGCATTTCTCAGTAACAGCAGGAGTGTAAAATGTAGTTCATGGAAGGGAAACAGAAAATGTTAAATTTTTTAGAATTACTTCCTGTATGGAATGCTGTGAGGTTTGTATCACAGCAGAGTCAAATGTTTGAACATTCATATGGTAAATACTTTAAATAAAATCATCAGATTCTAATTATTTTGAAAGCATTGAACTTCTTTCTATCCAAAGCCCCCATACCTTCAGAATATGAATTTGATAAGTTCTTTGTTTTATGAGTATGATGAAATTATGTCAGTAGAATTGAAAACAGGTGTCATCTTTCTCTTCCTTTGAGCAAAAATTTCAACATAGTAATCTGCCCAATTGCAGAGTTGGTGCCAAGTGTTTTACAGTGGTGAAAGGAACAACAGAAAACATTCAATATTATCATTTAGTAGATAAGTACCAGAAAATGGTATTAAAAAAAAACCCTGTAATTGGAGGCACATTCTCTACTTTAGTCAGTCCATCTTCCACATCAATTTTGTATTAAACATCAGACATGCTCCTTAACCAAATATCCTATTTTATAGAGTGTAGAATTACAGGCATGCCTCTGTCTTTTGGAGATAACTGTTTGCTAGAATAGTCTTTTTTTTTTCCCCCAACACTAGGCTGAATAGATCTCATCTGTAAGAAAAGTTAATTCCAGTTTTGTTTTTGAAGTGATTACTGTGTGCTCTGTTGATGTAGTGATATCTTAGGGTAGAAGG
>NW_010140561.1:0-8720 GCF_000699245.1 Pterocles gutturalis | reverse complement strand
AGCAGCAAAAACCCTTTAGATTGATATGTAGAAATTATGTAACTGAGCAACATGAAACTGGTATGACCCTGGAGGTTAGCTTGCCCATGAATAGATAATCTGATCACATCTGCTAATTTTCATACCACTAGCAGTCATGTCACCACTGACCTGTCAGGGAAGAGTGTCAGAAGAGTACTTCAGTCTTCCTGCAACTTCAGATCTCTGTAGGAAATCCTCTAAATTGAAAATAGTTGGCAGCTGGAAGAGTATTGTGTGTGCTTCTTTTGTTTTACTCTTGTCTAGACATCCACTTGTGGCTGCTGGTGGGATCCAATACTGGACTAGGAAGATTTTTGAGCCGGTAATTTACTATTGCAGCTTTTAAGTTCAAAAGATTCGTGGCTTACACCTCTCATTCTTGATTTTCGACATAGTGAGAGAAGAAAAATGTGAACAATAATGGAAAGTAAGACAAAAGTGTTAGAGGTGAAGAGGAAAAGTATAAATCTTCAGATGGTAGGAAAAAATGCTCCTGGGCATGTTATAACATTGCGTCTGTCACTCTTTTGCATAAAAAGAATATGCATACTTTTAATGTATTATGTTCAGAAATATTTTGATAATATTAATACACTAGAGTACAGAGCACACACTTGTGAGCTGTGGCGGAGTGTTTACTGTGTTTTCCATGGTGTTGAAGCTATTGGTTTTAGATTTGGAAATATATTTTGTAAAGCCATAATTGTCTTATGCCTGTATTAGCAACTAGAAAGAGACTCAACAGTTAATATATGCCCTGAAGGCAAAATTTTTATTTCTGACTGTACAATGTAAAAATATGTAAGTAAGTAGAAAATTTAAGGGTGGGTTTAGACTTTCATATGTAGAAGGTAACACCTAGCAGGCCACCCAGGAGATGAATTCCATTTTATAAGCTGAAGGCTATAAATGACTGTAATAGCTAAGAAGCTATAATTGAATCCCAGTCAATATATATTTAACCTGAAGTCAGAGTCATCCTTGCCTCCTCTTGTTTCCCTATTTGGGAGAGTAATTCATACCATTTGACAGAGTATGGGATATTTTGGTCCTGAGTGACATATTGTCAGGAAGGAAGAGCACTGTCACATTTCCCCCCATTTCAGCCTAGTTAGATTAGAGAGTAGCAACCCTTACACTTTGTTCTTGCTTTTTCCTTTCTACTTATAACATAAATGTATTTGTGCATATGCAATTGATGCATCAGTTGGGATTTGGAAAGTGATTTCCTCCTCCTCCTAATAATAATTGAGCAGTATTGTTCTAGCCAGTAAGAGTTTTTCCCAAATATCTAAGTTCAGTCATCATCTTTTCATTCTTACTAGTACCCTCTGTATGGTACTAATGGTACTAATGCTAAAAGTAGTCACCTACATTTTATTGTAAATAAATTCTACTTAACATTGCATCAGTTTTACAATACTGTTTTGTCCTCTTGTTAAAATTAAGCTAAGTTTTCTATTTCTACAATTTTAACAGTGTTAACAGGTTTTGGTTTTAAATTAATAGAAAATACATAGCTTTATTTGGAATTCATGGAAGCTGCTTCCACTGGTAGCTGGAAGACTCTTAAAACAAGAAAAACAAAGCCAAAAAAGTCTTAATATTACTGAGTGTATGTGCCTTTTAGGTAGCATATGTGTGTTCTTGGTTTTGCTGATTCAAAATGTCCAATGGAAGTCAATTTCTGTTTTTAGTACAACAAGAAAAGGAGGATTGAGATAATAAGAACCTTGGTTTGCTGATATGGCCACTGGCAAAAAAATCAGTGTTGCAGAGTGACTCATCTATACTAGAAGGGCAACAGCAGCCCACGTCTATGTAGAAAGAAAAATCAGTTATGTTGTGTAGACTCTTAAGTTTTGCATATGTGCCTTATTTATTTTAATTTAAGATTAAATACTTATTATGACAATAATATTTCAATAAATGAAACATTTGCATTATGAATTAGGCAAAATCTTAGAGACAATCCTGCACAGATTTTTGGGCTAAATCTATAATTTGTTTATAGTCCTTTCAAGCTGAAGAGCTCTGACTGAATATGAAAGTTTTGATGAAATGCATAAAACATGTTAGCTGTAAATTCTACATGAGTAATATTTGCTTTGGAGTTGTGTTTGCCTTCACTGATAAGTTTGCCTAGCAATACTCAGAAATTATGATTGCCCTGAAACAGATGACAATTCAAAAACAAGCCCTGTGCAAATTAGAAAGAGTTAATATTTGCCTGATCTGACAGATGAGTAAGAAGTTTTAAAACAGGCGTAAAAGCAGTTCTCAAGTTAAACTCTCTTGTTTAAAAAGAATGAAAAGCTTTTAGAAATCCTGTGAAACATTGTGGGTTCATCTTCCATGTCAGTAGTGTTTACTGCCACAATAGCCACAAGTGTTTGAGAATATATTGTAATAAACTACCCAGTTCTATCCACATGTCAAGGATTATTATTAATGAATCATTTTGCTTTGTAATTGCCATAAAATTTTTTTCATTAGCAAAACCTCTGATGATAAGACAGCTTTCACAAAATTTCTCAGTACACTGTTTTTTATATTGAACTTTATAGTCTGTTTATTTTCTAAAAGGTCTTAGCTTCTAGTGTCTGATATCAAGTATTTTTTTGTCTGAAATGCATTATAAAAGGATGCACATATGGTTCATCTGTCTTTGTTTTATTTTGTGTAGTCTTGTTTTGGCATGTTTCAAATAATGGAACACCACAGATCCTTCAGCCGCAAAATACTCTCTGCTGTTTTGCTAATAATGGGCCAGAAAAATTGGATTTCATTCTTCTGTCATCTTTATTCTCTCTAACTTGCCACATTAAAAAGATTACTGTCATATTGGCAATAAAATCCTGGATTTCAAGTATAGGGAAGTAGAGGACTTAAGTTGCAAAGGAGGTGGGTTTGGTCTTCAGAGAGAGATCTGTTTTTTAAACCCCCTTAGACCTCAACCTTCTTCACGATAACGTTCTCTATACTTTGTCTTTTATTTTTTAGTTAAATTTGCTTGTGCCACATGGAAGATTTCTGTTGCTTACTGTAATTTGATGCAAAATATAAAATTCACTTTGTCATTTTCAGAATCTCTCCTGCTGACGAGCTGCAGGATTTGGTAGCCCACAGTCATGTGGGCCTTTAAAACTGAGTCATGGACCTCATAAATCATCTAAAAAGCCCTAATGGTACAATCTGCAGCTGTTGTCATACATAGGAGGTTTGACACTTTTTCACAATATGGAAGGAAATTAAATGAGAGAGGGGGCAAAGAGCATGTTATAAGGGAGTTTAGTGCACTGTAGGTAATGCTGCTCATATTTTTATTCAACATATTTAAGATACTTTGTTAGGATGTGGGATACTCCATTTGGTTTACAGTGTGGTTTTCCTGAAAGGGTAGCATTGGTTAAGCACATTAAAGCAAACAAATCATTTTCTCCAGACGTATGTGGTTGAAATTCAGTGACTGTTGGCTGTTAAGAGCCTCAGACGAGCTGTGGTTGATTTGCCGTGCACTAATGCGAGCGTGTATGGTTGGTGGTTGAAATGTAGCACTAAATCTTAAGTGTAATTTTCCTCCAATTTTGCTCATATTTTTGTTATATACCTCATAGATTTTTATGAGAGATTGTTACCTGCTAGTAAGACCGCCCAATAAGTTTAGAACTAAATATTTTATGCATTATGTTGACTGACTCCATACTTACTAATTAAAATTGTGTTGAAATTTTATTAAACACTGTGTCATATGTTCATAATGGGTATTTGAATTTTTAATATAAATATTACAGTGGGTTCCTCTTTTAATAAAAAGATTGCTTGTCATCTCACTTCAGCAAGCTAATCCTTAAAAAAAAAAAAAGCAGAAAAGGTAATTTCATTTCATAAAATGAATTTTCAGATATTAGCAAGTCAAATCCAAAATTAAGCACACTTTCAAGTTGCTGTTTTGTCAAAATGGATTTAGATTTAGGGAAATTCCTGTGGATTTAAGTGAATTCTCCCAAGAAGTGGTGTACGTGAGAGAAATGAAGAAAACTACTTAACTTGCTATGAAATGCACAACATTTATTATCACTTTCAAAGCTGATATTGCATGCATTTGTAGCTGTTTATGACTGGCTTGAAAGCAGTTGGATAAGCCTGCTTTCAGAGATGGCCGTGCTGCTCCAGCTGTGACGTAGCAGGAATATTGACAGTTGGTTTTAGCTGAATGGGAGTTGAGCTACTTTGAGCAGTGCTGTGTTTAAGAGTACTTTGTGCTGTGATTGATCTTGATAGTTTAATGTGCTCTCCAAAGTTATAGGGAGGTTGTTTAATATAACTGTTCAGGTATGGGTTGGACAAAGTTATTGTCATTGATTTTCCTTTTAAGTCCAAAATCAAGAATTAACCTCATCCCCTCTATTTGCTTTAAATCAATGATGTTGATTAAGTAAACTCCTTTTTCCTCCTTCCTCTTATGTCACTCTCATTAGATATTTAAACATAAAGAAAACTGGGATTTAGATAAGTTTATTTTCTTTAAAAATATTTTCGTCAACAGGATAAAAAAGAGAAATATAAATGAGAATAAAACTCAATATATAATTAAAAAATTAATCTCAATATAAATGAGATAAAATAAGAGCAATATTTACAACTCTTGAGAGAGCAAACTGATAGACAAGTGCTAAGGGAAGAATAGATCATGGCCATAGTATGCGGAAATGTGCACAAAATACTCTCAGCTTTTAGTAATCTGCAGCTCAGTCTTTCTTAGATAATGGTGGCAGCATGTTGCTCAGGGGTTCTTGAGGTTTGTGAGTTTTTCCTAAGTAAATGTTATTAATAGTTTTTTGAACTTCTCCATTTGTGTCAACCTGGAATAACAAGTCATACCCTTCAGTAGCATATGTATGAAGTATATTTTTTAATTTTGAACTTGCCACCTGGTAGTTTCATTTTGTGTCCTTTAGTCCCCATAGTATGAGAGACCCTGAGCAATTGTTCTGTGTCCTTCCTGATGCTAGAAACTAGCTGCTTGTTCTGGAGAGGGTGTGTTCAAATGAGATGGTCGACAGAGAGTGAGCAATGATGTAAATGTAGAATGCCAGGCTGATCCCATATGGATCTTGTTAGTGCAGGTAGGTTGTCAGGACATTCATGTAACTTTTGAAGCGGAATAGGCTAAAGCAAAGGCTTGCCTCCGAAACCTAGGAAATAGTGAGTAAAAGTTTATAACATGGTAGTCGCTCTACTATTACATGAGTACTCTGGATGCACAGCACCCTGAAGGTACTGCAAGATGTACTTTCATACTAAAAATATGAATGACCTCCAAGTATAGCCTTTCCAGAAGTTACTGTGAAATACCTACTGTATTACAATCTAGCTTGACTGTATGTCAAATGTTTTCCAATGTGGAGAAGCCCAAATACACCATGCGTGGATAGATTTCTGTTTTCTCTCAGTAACTTTATCCTTCCTTTTTTCACTCTTATATTAAACATAGTATCTCTTCATTTTGTGGGTAACATGTGGTTTTCGTGTGTTTGTGGCATTCTGTCTCTGAATTTCACAGTCCCAGTTTTCTTACTCTCTTTTTAAACTCTGGGTCTGCCTGCGGTCATGGAGACCAGTTTCTTGCTCCCAAGAGCTGAACACTGTATTTCAGATGAGGATGTATTATTGTAATTGATTCAGAATTATTTCCTAAACTTAATATAGACTCTTTCCTTGTTTTTTTTAGGGATTGTCATTTTTCCCTAGTTGGAGCCCCTGATATTAAAACAGAAAACATTTACTTAATCATTTGAATGACTGTGGAAGACCTAGGATAGAATTGTATAAATATTCTAGTGATAGAAAATTAGAGATTAAAAGATACAAGAAAAAAAAATCGTCTAGATTTTGGGAGGAAAAATACGAAAGGAATTAAACAATTGACAGCATGTGAGAATAGTACTTTTTTTGAGGCCTGAGTCTGTATGTTTGGTGCTGCCAGTGAAGAAGGCAAGCTAAAGAAAGACTGGGTGCTGCGCAGAAATCAATTTGCTGTTTTGTAACTGGTATCTAGATAGATTAGGTTTTGTGAAGTTGAAAATCCCACATGAAAAAAGGAAAATATGTGTTGTTGACATGGTTCACCCCATTTTTAAATTGGCTTGCAAAGCTTTTCTTTTAAAAAAAAAAAAAATTGTTGATTTGTGGTTTTGTTTTACATTGTTTAGCAACTCACAAAAGAGTTGCATACATGGGTATGCATGCTTTCTCCCAAGAATGTAAATTTGCACTGCTTTTAAAAACCTGAAATTATTGTATATCCAGGAGCAGTAAGTTAGGAAAAAAAAAAAAAACTTAAAAAAAACCTCAAAACCTTGGTAATTATAAAGTCTGGTCTGCTCCACGTGGCTTAATGCCGGAACAGTCAATGATTTGCAAAGAATCAGTAATATTCTGAAAATAATTTTATCAGCGTATACCATTGTATAGTGGTGATGTCCTCCTACACCTAACCTTGGCAATTGCCTGTAGCTTCGGTCAAAATAAGGATGTAAAATCAACCTTAAAAACCATTCCATGTTTTCACAGCAGCAAATGTTCTTGTTCATACAGGCTGTTGTGCAGACCACTTAAAGATTTGTAAGGTTGGTTTTGTAGATAAGTGTAAAAAAGTAATCAACAAATACTTTAAAAATAAAATAGTGGCAAGTGGAGGACATCGTGGGCATGCAGTAGTGTCCTGTGGCTTGGTTTTTTGCAGTACTGCTGATTTCTTAAATAGTCTGAGCATTGCTTTTGTGAAGTGTCAATGGGCTGTATTTCTGCCCAGGCCTCAGAAGAGCATATGTGCCTTCAGATCCCATTTAATTTCATTTCTTTTTCTGTGGATATGGTCTTAGTGGCACCTGCACTGTATAAACAACAGTGCAGGTGTTTTACCCTGACAGGTTGCTCTGAGATCCTTTCCTTGAACTTTTTCTGTACAGATCAGCTAATCTGTTTTACCCCCAGAAAAACTTTCTCACCTTTTTTATGTCTGTTCTTGAATTACAGGAATACGTATGTTAATATAAGCTGGTAGTAATAAATTTTAATGTAGAATTTCTGCACTCAGATTGAGAGTACTCCCTGAAAGGGCCCTGAGTTACTGTGAAAGGACATCATGTCCATTTACACTACGGAGCTAGATCAGGTTTGCTAAACTCAAGTTGACGCACTGAAGTTTGCTTATCTTGGGTGGGGGTGGACATGCAGTGCGCAGAATAGCTCTTCAGTTACTATGCTTGCCCTGGTACTACTGTATCTTGTGTGTGACAGAGGTTCCTGGGGCTCTTTCCAGGGTTAGCTAAGTCAGTAAGCTAAATCACTATCCCATATGTTTCTTGAGCAGTTATTTTAAAGCTAATCAATCCTTTTGGGGCACATAATTATATGTGAAAAAGAATTAGAAACCTTGCCGTGGAGCTTGTCAGCATCCACATTCAGAGCAGTTACGCTGGCAGGAACTGAGCTGTTCTAGCTTGAATTTTGTTGTATATCGCATCATAACAGTTTCTGCTGTGGCAAAATACATCCAGCTGACAGTCTTCTTCCCTTGTAGGTTGCCACCCACAAGACAGCACTCCAAAAGATAATGTCCATACTTTAAATTGAACTCTGAAATGTTAAAAAAAAAGAAATAATCCATCCATAAAACAGGCTAATGGTTAGCAGCAATGTTGTTGCCATCTTAAGAATTGTTTTTTCCTCTGAATCATTGTTCATAGTACAACAAGCCTGCTCATAAATACCAAGTATATGTTCTCAGGGGAAAATCTGAAGAATAGTTTCTTAAATATACCAAACAAATTGAGTATTCCAGTTCTCTTCTTTTAAAACAAATATTTTCTGGAAGACTAGTCTCTCACAAAAGTGGATATTGATGTGGTATCCATGTGGGACAGAAAAGGATTGTTTGAGCTCACTCGACTGAAGTCTTCCACCTCTTTTGTAACAAATACAGACACCAGGAGATGAATTAGTGTTACAGCTGGTGCCTGTCACAGTCACATGTTTTGCTTATGGATCTTGTCTTACTCTAGACTTGATGTATTACAATAATTGAAGTAATAAACTTCACAGTGAAAGATTCAAGAAGTAAAAGGTACAGCTTCTACTTAGACTTGAAATGCCTTCCTTTATTAAATTAAGGGTTTGGACTTTAGGAGAGCAGTATTTATGTGGCTTTTTTTAATGAAAAGACTTGAATGTTTGCTCTGTTTCTAGTGAGTGTAGGTGGAAGAAGGCAGCATTTTGATAAACACATGCAAATATAACAAGATTCTGACAGGAGCAATGTTAATTTATAAAAATTTCCCTCACATGTGAATAAATGATAAGGCTAAAGTCTCCCGCTGAAGTTTCTACGTGATGGATCCATTTCACAAAGGAGCTTAATTCCTTCATAATGATGCTTTTAACTCTGATAAACAAATGAGTGGATTCTTGAAATGTGCCTTTTATCATGGCAATGTCTTTCATTCATATTTTTCCATACAAAAGATCCAAATGGTTCTTCACTCAAATGACCTATGGCCTGTGTAGTCTTACACACATGAAAATAATGTGTGGTCTTCAGCCCATAGTAGCAGTATCAGTGTCTGTGCTGTGGAAGGAAGGGAGAAAACTAACAGATGTGCTTCCATCTAGACAGGCTGGAGATTTGGGTGGGG